>NW_010566463.1:0-256 GCF_000687285.1 Phaethon lepturus
CCCGCTGCCAGCGCCTGGGCACAGACACCCGGTGCAATGACTTTCGCTCACGGTCAGAAAGTCCCTTCTGAGGGGCTGAGGTCAAGTTCTTGCTCTCTGTAACCCAGCGGGGATGTGCTGTGGGTGCCTGGGGGGGGCGTTGGCCACTGCCTCCAGCAGGTGCTGCTGAGCCAGGGAGCAGTGGATGGAGACACCAAGCATGGCGTGCAGGCGCGTGCCAGGGCTGACGCTGCCAAGCGGGGCTTGCGGCAGGGGC
>NW_010566463.1:287-24722 GCF_000687285.1 Phaethon lepturus
TACGGTTACAGGGTGTCTCCGGAGGAGGGCGAGGGGTGTTTGAGGAGGGCAGGCCATTGGTGACACAGATCCTGGGGCTGCAGCTCCCCTGTGGCACGGGCGCTGCTGCGCGGAGCGCGCAGAGATGTGGACACACAAGCGCGCAGCGTGTGCTGCGCCACGGCAAAATCATTGCCTTGGCATCCGAGTGCTTCAGTCCTGAATTTTTTTTGCCTTTTAAGGGCTTCGTTACTGACTGAGGACCTTTGTCACTTGCGTGCATGGCCAGAGGTCGGACATCTTCCCTTAGAAGTGACAGCTTGCCACCAAGTAACTCCCTCTCTGGCACTCGCTGCTGGTCAAACGTTGCCCATGCTGTTGCACCCCATGGAAGGGTGACGCTCAGTGGGGATTTTTCAGAGCTGAGAGGAAGGAGGTGAGGGTGAGTTTTTTCCCCTGGGCTGAAAAGATGGCAGCACGAGAGAAGCTCTTGGACAGAAGCAGTATTTCAGGGAATAGGCGGGGAGGAGGCACGTGTGGCTGGAAGGCTGGGGCTGAGGCTTTTTGGATTTCCTGAAGCTGTGGGATGTGGGAAGCACCGTGGGTGACAGAATTGGACGGAGGTGAGGAAACGGCCTGGCGTGCGGTGGGCACCGGCCCAAGAGGAGTGTCGGCCGCCCTTCTGCATGAAGCGGTCCTGCCCTGTGCTGGGCAGTCATGGGTGAGGTGTGCTTCAGCTACCAGGTCCGGCAAAGCTAGCACCGAGCTCCAACGCTTTGCAGGGCCAGTCCCTGGATTCCTGCACAGCAGGGCCCTGGCAGTCTCCGGTCCTCCATTTGCAGCCCAGTGCAGCCTGGCCCACAGAGCTGGGGGCTGCCAGTCTCCTGCCAGGGAGTCCTGGGGGGCTGTGCAGCCCGGGGTTAGTGTGCACATCCGGGCAATGTTGCTTTCCCAGCTGCAGGAGCCAAAATCACTGTTGGCCAGTGTGTCTTCTAACTCTGTTTTATGTAAGAAACCCAGAGCTTTAGCTGCAGACAACTGCAGTTGAGCATGCTTTAAAGTAGCATGCTAATATGGGCTTCTGTTGAAGTTTTAGTTTTGCAGATGGTTGCAGTTTGTAACAGATACCAGCATGAACCAAACTCCTAGATCCAAACACCTCCCAGTTTTTAGGTTCTGAATCCTGTATGTTCTGAACACTTCTATTTAATCATTAGTGAACTAGAATATTAAATGGCATCAAAGTGTGGCCATGAGCTAGAGATTTTGTCGGTGAGGTTTAAACTTTGCAGTTTCAGAGCCAAAGCTTTGCATAAAGGAGAAATTCTAGGGTACAAGTAAATAACATGCACGTCTGGAGGATTAGCTGTCTCTTGTCCAGAAATGCCACACCTTGTAATTAAAGAAGAGGCTGTTAGTATGCGACATAGGAATGCAGAGGGTGTGGACCATCTCAGAGTTACAGGCTATCAAGTTTATGAAAGAGACAAAATGCTGTTTAGTGTTACAAAGGTGGTAAGACCTTTGTTCAGCATTGCCCCAAAAATTTGGCAAGCCTCTGGTGGGAAAACACTTTGCAAGTAAGGTCTTGCTAGAAAAAGAACCTGTAGGAAAAATTTAGTAGGGAAACTCCAGTAGCTTCTGAAATGACTGCTTTTCTTCGTGCACTGCAATAGGATAATGGTGTATAGGCTGAATGTGAATATGTGTGTGCAAGTTGACTACTGTGAACTGGAAAGTTTGACTGAATATTTTATTACTTTACAAGTATCCACTAAAATAAAAGTACATGAGTGAACTTTAGTGACAAAAAAGTGCAATAAAAGCATTTCAGTATGTGAAAAATAGTATCTGTGATGAAGATCTGAACATAAGCACAGGGCTGAGGAAATAATTTTGGTCGTGTCCTTTCCAGTGAGTTGCTATACCTCAGGATATTTATAGCTTTGTAGAATAATGAATATTAACACTTGTCATTGCACATCCAAAGTGTCATGTTAAAAAAGGGCTTTGAACTCTAGAGATTAACGCAGTGAAAATTATTACAACATTTGGCTCAATGAAAGAAAAGCTTTGAGTTAACCATAAAAGGCTCAAAATGGAAAATCTTCCCCCCCGCCCCCCCGACCACCATGGTGACTCTGTGCTCCACACCATTGTGTCCACATCTCAGACCTGGGTAAGGCTGCCTCCAGGACTCTTCTACAAGTCAGTCATAATACCTGTCATTAAATGGGTGCTAAAGATTACTAGAAATTTGATGACAGCTCACTCATTAAGTGAATTTTATAGTGGGTTTGGTACTCATGAATGGGCTAGAAAAGTAAATCAAATGCACTAACAGGGTACTACAAAATAATCAGAGACCTACTCTTGCACAGCCGTGCTCACTAGAAGTTTGCACCACGTGTCCTGCAATGAAGGCAAACTAAAGAGACTTGATTGCCTGACTCCTGCCTGGTGAATATGCTGTCTTTCTCATTCTTTTGCATGGGCCAAAGTTTCACTTTTCTGAAAGAATCACAGAAATTCCCTCCTCTGAAGGCAATTGGACTTTTAATGGGATAAAGAAACATTAGCTACAGTGCTCTGAGTGCAGGGGGAAGCAGCTGATCCAGATATCTGGAGTCTGGAGGGCACCATTATAATTCAAAGCTTGACCTCCAGTTGGACAGCATTTCCCTTCCGTGCCAGGACTGGATTTGGTTGTGTCATTACAGACACACCATTGTGAGGCCAGATTTTGCCCAGCTGCTACACGGGTACACAAAGAGCTGAGAAAGCTGCAGGGAGCCTCTTCGTTGTGTGTTCCTGGACAGCAGCCAACCTACCATCAAAGGTTGCTCATTCCTTGAAAAAGCACAGGGCTTGCTCCATCCTCCAGCAATGCCACAACCGAAAGATGTCCGAAGAGAGATGGGAAGGGTGTTTCCAGTGTCCTAGTTTGTGGGACAGAGTGTACCAGGTGTGCTGGAGAGAGAAATCTGCAGTGACAGAGAAGATAAGCAATGCCTGAATGGGAGGGTATGGAAAACCATCTCTCGGGGACAAGATATAAGGCATGATAGAACTTTTAATGGGTGAGCTGTCATCACATGTCTACTAATCTTTAGCAGTGTGTTTCAATACGCCTCTGATTTTTACATGCATTTGCAAGAACTCCCGAAACTCATCTATAAGCTGGCCTGCCTCTGACCAGCGCAATTCTTTGTGTGTACTAGTTTGCATCAAATACAGCCTAATTCTTATGTAAAAATTCCATGGGAAAATCCAGGAATGACTGCATAACTGATTTGGTATGGCACTGGGCTTTAATTGTTTTCAGATTTCAGATTTCAAGGCCAAGAAACCAAAACCCTAAATAATGTTTAATTTCTATCCCTTTGCAAACTGAGTCTCTGTGGAATGCACAACTGTAGCACTCAGCACTGTATATAGAAAGGCACTTTCAGTGTCCTGCAGATGTCTGCTCAGTAGCTTCCATATGGCAAATTACTTGTTATTGGACCAGACTCTGCTCATGCTTGTGCAATTCTGTTGCAGTTGGCGAGGAGGTAAGGCAAATCACAGCTCGATCTGGCCCATGGGGTCAAATAAATTCTCTGCACACTCGAGTAGGGGTTTCAAGCTGAATAATGTTGCTGGAACAGTTTCCAGCCCTCACTCATGCTGGTGCAGCCCCGCCTTTCAGAGCCCTTGAAAGGCTTACGGGTTCGGTAATAGGTTAAGAGTTCTCTGCCACCTGAGTGCTGGGCTAGGGTGGAAACTTGGATGTTCCTGGCACCTGAGAAGCCTTCCTTAGCCCAATGCAATAAACTGGTGATCTTAGTGAGGCAAAGGACCAGATAATTATAGAAACAGAATCTTCCTCCAGAAACTGTTTTCCCTGTCAAGGCTGAAATATTTTGGCAGGGGCAGCTTCCTCAGTGTCTCTCAAGCTCTGTATTTTTTTGTGGCTTAAGAGAACACTGCATTCACTCGGGATTTTGAGCCACCAAACTCCATTCTGTTTTCTATTTATAATATTTTCCATGTTATTTTTTGTGAGACTTCTGTGTGTATGTCTGAAACAAAGACCAAAATTTGAGTTTAGACTCTGCAGCCCGGTCTTGCCAGTTACTGGTGTCTGCACAGCCTGGCTCCATGCCCACTCGGTTTCATGCTGGTGGCACTGCAATATGAGGAAGATATGTTTTGTGATGGTGTTGAGTGATAGCTGGAAATTGTTTCTTACATTCAAAACTCATTTTGAGATATTTTTCATGCAAATGTGCTGGCTTCAGGTGAGTTGCACCTGCCTGGTTCAGGTCAGGTCCAACACCTAACATGCAAGCTCATGAGAGCCCACCTGAGGATACTCTAAGCTTTAAAGATCCCTCATCTTATTTAATCAAAAACTTTGCAGGAAATCAAAGTTTTGTCCAATTAGAAAAGCTGAATTTAACCTAAAGTTTTTAGATAGGTACTGCTGCAGTTAAAGAAGAGTTCAATCAAGGCATTAGGGCACTGGATAGATAAGGCAGAAATTCAGTGATCCTAACTTGTCCGCTTTTACAGTGCAGACAGTGGGGTCACATAAATAAGAAGGCTTGTTCTTTTGGCTACCTTGTTTTGGTTTGCAATTTGCAAATCATATTTGTAGCTCAGCTAATTTGGAAATGGCAGGAAACTCCAGTCTAGTTATGAAGAGACACTCGCCATCTGCAGTCTAGCAGTACTTGCCAACTACATGTTTGGGACACAGCAGTCTAGGCAAAAGTGGTATTATCTGACCCTAATATATCTATTCCTCTGTTTATGGTGTTGTAAGCATGTCAACAGAGCAGTTCTCAAACATGGCACATTTTGAAACAAGGAAATTGTAGCACTAATCTAATGGCTGATTTTGTTTTTCTGACCTACTTAATTAAAAAAGTGTCTAAAAATGGAAATGCTGTTTAGCTTAACATGAAGACAGAGCTGGCTTTTTTTCCCCCCAACATCTGTGTCCAGAAAGGAAGAAAAATCCTGTTTTGACTGGCCTTCCTCCACCAGTCTTTTTTTACTTTTTTTTTCATTTCTTGTCTAAAGCAAAGTAAGTTACATAAACATTCCACCTCTTTCCATAAATTGGCTGCAGTTTCTGAACAATAGAGTTACTGTGAAGAGAAGAAAACCACAGACACACCCCACAACTGTTGGTCACACAGCCAAAGAGAACTAAAGACGCATTCTTTGAAAGTACCAAAAAGGAAATCCATGGTCTTAAGGCAAGACCTTTTATGTTATGTTTGGAAATGTTTCTCATTTCTCTCTTTCTCCCCCCACCCCCACTTCTTCTTTAGCTTTCTTAGCTCAACATGTTTGAGGGAGTGAAATGGCTCCAGACAGAACTTTATTCTTTGCTGAGATGTGTTGATAGTATTTGTCAGTACTCACTAACCTGAGAACGGATAGTGAAAGAAAACTGAAAAGTGGGATTTTAGAAAGAGGAAAGAAAACATGTTAGTAATAATGCCTTTGAGGCTTCCTCAGTATTAAAAATACTTCACTTGAAAAAAGAGAGAGGCTAAGACAGAAATCTCTGTTAGAGCTGATAGTTCTCAGTTGTAAAAGTAATAATTCTTTTCAGAGAACAATAACTGTGTAGAAACAATTGTTCGCCTCTCTGAAGCATCTCAACACACTGTCCAAATGGGAATTCACACCCATCGTAGCCTGTGTTCCCCAGCTGGGCAAGCCGATGCACCAGGAGCTTAGATGGTCCTGTCAGAGTCATGCTACAGCAATAAATACACCCCGAATTACTCTGCTGTATCCACCAGCTTGCATAGCCTTCTAAACAGAGAATACCAAGTGGTTTGGCACTGTCTGTCGTTATTCCCTCTTGGAGGCTCCGGGATTATGATCTCAATGGAGGCAAAGTTGCTGCTGATCTTACTGGGAGTTAAGCAAGCGTAGTCAGCAGAATCCTGCAGGCACCAGGAATGCACAACAAAGCAATGCCTATAAATCAGCGACAAGGTGTCTGCTGGCCTCCTGCTTACCGGTATGTGCTGCGGATGTAACAGCAGCGCCTGCACACAGCTGTAAAACCCAGCTGCTCTCTAGCCAGCGAGGGGGCACGGTGGAGTTTGCTGGCTTGCCTTCGCAGCAGCCCATGTTCAAGCCCCCCAGCAGACCCAGCCGGGCTCGAGCAGCCACCCCACTCTCCTGCCAGCTGCCAGGGATCCCTGCTGCATGCCAGCCCTGCCGTCGCAGCCCTCCCCAGCGAGGGCACTTCCCCTTGCGCCCCCATCTCCCTCTCCAGAGCAAATTGTAAGCAATGTTCAAATTATATTTAAAGAGTGTGCCTGCATTTCTGAGTGCATCTCTCTTTATGTGTTATCAAACATGCTTTATTCAGGAAAGCAGCAGAAGTGAGCAGAAGTTACACTGCGTAAGGAAGAAAATGATGAAAATAGCTGTTCTTCTGTTAAGGTACCAGCAGAAAGCATGTTCACTTTTCTTTAAAAAAAAAAAAAAAAAGAAAGAAACATTCAGAATAAACTTCAAATGCAAGGAAATAAAGGCTTCTGAAAACAAGATGAATTTTTAGAACATCAGGTGTTTCTCTGCAATTTTATTCTGTAGTGATAACTTGCAGTTGTTTGTGTCATGGCACTACAAGACTTTTAGACAGGATTGGGCCCCTCTAAGATAGACAGTGTGCATAAGCTGCTTCCAAGCCTCCAGCTTAAGACAGAACACAAATGAAGGAGGAGAAAAACGAAGAATTATAATCACTTGCATGCTGTTAAACCCAGATACATACAGAAGCTAATCTGGTTTTAGACCCTGCAGTGGCTGGTAGGTGCAGTGCACAGCATGTGGACGGAAAAAGGTTAATTTTTTTCCTTTTGCTTGCCAAATCATTTCTCTACTCCACCCTTGGTGTCCAACTTTCCAATCCCTGAGTCAGTGTCTGAAGTCAAAACAGCCAGCTGGGCCTCACTGAACCTTTCACTGTGGGAAAGCTCAGCTCAAAATGGCTGCATTGTTTCTCTGTAATCTTATCCTCAGTGTTTAATATCCTCAGCAATTCACAGAATTTTCAGGATTGTGTTTTGGCCCTATGGGAAGTGCTGACCTAAATGGTGTGAAGTTTTTGCTCTTACATTATAAGGGAAAATATTATGAAAAAGTAAACTATCCATTTGCTATCTCTGTAGATATATTTTACCTACCACTTTGAGTGGAAAGTTGCATGGTTGAACTACATGCACCTTTCGTCAGATTAATTCCTCAAACAGAATCTGATGACCTGGTAAGATGGAAGACACGACACTGGAAATGTGCCTGACATAAAGAATGTGTCATAGTACCATCTACTAATGGAGAATAGTTTGTCCCAAGATTTTCAAACCGCCTTACAAAATTACTCATGGGCAAAGCACGCAATATCTATTAATGTCTAAGGATCCTTATATAGGCAAACAAGAAAAAAGAAAAATATGTGATTAAGAGCAGGATTACAGGGCTCATGAAGAGTCTGAGAACAAGACAACACATATTAATTTGGGAGATGTTGTTGTGTTATAGCAACACTTCCAAAATTTTTAATATTGAGGTACAGAAAACAAAGGCCATGTCTGAAAAAAACACAGGAGGATTTCCAAATGTAAAGAAATAGAAAATATGGCACTTCAGTATGAGCAGTGTGTTACGTTTTAAAGGTTAGGAGGAAAGCTCTGTGAGTATTTGCTGTGTGTCAGGCAAACAAGCGTGCCTTCCACTGAAGAGCCTATTTTAGTGGTGCTAGCTAGTCTCCTGGGTACGCTTGTTGGTGCAGGTGTCAAGGCAAGTCTTGCGGGCTGACCTCAGCTTTGGCAAGGAAAACCCGAGGAGAATCCTGTTAGTACAGTCTTATTCTCAGCTGTGAGCTGAAGGCCAGAAATTCTACCTTTGGTGGCAAGGTTTTAATATCAGGCCAATATTGTGACAAGGTCTTTGAAGTCAGTTGTGTGGTGTGGACCTGTTTGTGTACCTGTTGTACAAATTGCTCGTGTGTACCTGGGATGGCAATGGTCAGGCAAGCTGGAAAGCAAAAGCAAGACTTTTCACAGCCAAGGTGGAGAGTTGAGGGGGTGAGCAAAGTCCCTAGGGTTTGGTTGGTTCAAACCACCTGATTCCTTCTTTAAGAACTTGATGTTAATGCAGTGTCTGTGATGATCAGCTTATGATGATGCAGGAGAACCACGTACTGGAGAAACTCTGAAAAACTCTGGAGCTTCCTGGTCATTACAGATGGGTAAGTAAGTACTGCTGGAGACTGAGTCTTACAGCAGACAGCTGCAGCCTTCTGCTGCTGGACCTTGATCCCCAGTTGATGCCTGTTTCCATTCCATTCCATAGCCTTGCTCCTATATATGGTCTTCTTTTAGTGGTAAGCATTTTTTGTCTATGGGACATGTAAACATCTTTTATTTAACAGTGCACATTTCTAACCTTGTCTTGGGAGTGGGAGCCTAGATCTTGAGGTATCTGATGACTGGGTATTTTTTTGTGTGCTCAACTTGGAGAATTAGGCAATAAGCATCACTGATGTACAATGTCTGTACTCATGTATGTAAATTAGGTTCCTGCTGTTAAACATATGACTGTGAAAGAATTGGCCCTCCCATTTAGGGTTTTTCCTCCCTTAGGGAAAGGAACCCATTTTAGAAAACACAGATATCAGACATTCAGTTCAAGTTTTCACTATTGCTTAGTATACGTGAAAGCCCACCACTGACTCATTCCTCTGCAATTCAATGTTTGTACAGTTCTCTTCCTCATTGCTTGTGAGGGGATCCCTCCTCACCAGCCTGAAATTCAAAAGATCAATTATGTTTCAATTGCATAAAAAAAGAATGTTGCAATTGTGACCACAGCAAATTATGCCAAAAGATCTGTTGCTGATCTATACAAAGAATGTCAAAGCCCTTCCAGAGCTATTTGCTTTGGCGTTGTCCATGGCACTGTCCTTGGGCACCACGTGAAGAATATGCAGGCGCCATAGAGGCGATACTTGGGCTTTTGGTTTTCTTAGGAGCAGTCTGCCAGACAGATCACAGGGATTGTGCAACTGAGAATTCAAACTGATTAGACATGTGTTTTTAAGTGAAATTGGAAATGAGGAGATCAGTGAAGACAGATGCCGCGTTATGTATAAAAACCTGCAACTTGGTTAAACTGAGTTTCACATGACAATAGGTCCTTACAGTTATCTTAATAGAAGAGAACGCTCCCTTCCGTTGCCTTTTCCTACTTCCCCTGTTCTTTGTACTGCAATATGCCTGTGCTTTCTTAATGTACAAATCCAAGCAGGTCTCATAAAAGGCCTCCAAGTTCATAACAAGACTTTATCAGCTAGTGTAATCCTTAAATCGAAGTAGCCCACCATAAAAATTACAGCAACAGGTAAACCCTTGAAACTTGTCTACTGGTACAGCTGACACTTTGTGTATCACCCTGGGGATATTTGAGGTAACTGGGCACACTGCAAGGACTAGGAAGGACATCGTGTGATGACCTTAGGGCCATCATGCTACTGAAAGACATACTTGACATCACTGCTTACAGTCAAAGCAGATGATTGGCATTTGTACTGCTTTACAGCTTCTAATTTCTAAAAAAACCACCTTCCCTAATGCAAAGTTGCAGCCTGGTAGACAAATATTTACATAGTCACAGGCAAATATCCCTACCTTTTCAAAAATCGTTGTATGTGTGATAGGCTGTGGGCCAGTCTTGTATAGGTACCTGAAATCCTGATACCAAAGCTGCAAGAGATGTACTCTTAAGACAATCAGAAACACTTTTTTTTTAAGCTAAATTATGCACAAATATTCTTACATAGTTCATAATTCCGTTAAATCTTTATTCCATTTCCTTGTCAGTTGGACCAGGCAAGTTTGTGATGCCCTCAGCTCTACTGAGGTCTGCTTGTATTCCTCACTCTGTTCATTTTTCTCCCAGGTATGTTATTTTCATTAGAGAGAGTTTATACTTTTGCTTGTTTAGCTTTAGCCAGAAACGTCAGCTCTTTCTACTTGAAGTCCCCAGGCATGCACTTCTACTGTTTTTCCTCAGACCAAAACATAATCTTTGTAACCCTTACTACCTTCTACAGCAACAAAAACATGTTATATTTTCCAATAAAACGTCTCAGGTGCCAAGCACAACCCAACTGGCAGTCTGAAGAAACTGTCTCCCAAAAAGGTTGGTGGATATGTGCAAACATGAGCTGTTTTTCTAAAGGCACTTGCCAGAGTCCTTCTGACACACCAAGCTTAGAAAAATATTTGGCATCAAGCCCTTCTTCCAGAATTTCACCATTTGTAGACAGTGGAAAATTGCTTCTTTTCATGTATTCAGATCTTCTGGGTCAATGCATAAGCAAAGCCTTCTATCTTTAGTTCAGCAATGACTGGCAAACACACCTACTCTTTTAGTTTTTACTCATGATACAATTATTTGTTTAGTTGGACCATTTCAGTCTCCTAGCTTCTCCCTTGAGATGAAAGGATATTTTCTGGGGCAGGAACTGTAGGATGGATGAGATCTTTTGGCTTTTTTCTTTACCTTGAGAGAAGTATAGTCTCTTGCACCGCCAACTTGTCAGTCTTCCTGTGACACAGAACTTACAGCATTCCATAACAAAGATCATATACCCCTGCATAAAAACCATATGCCACATACTGTGAAGAGGTTCAAAGACTGGGAATGAGGATTTCTCAGACATGAAGACTCATGGAGATGAGGAAAGAAATGAACTAAGGTTATTCTTTTGTGCTACTAAGATCTCAGCAATCTGGCTGTATTCTTGGATGTCTCTGTTCCTTCCCATCTGGCTTGCAGGTCTTCCTGTAGACTTCCTGTTAGATTTCATCAATTACCTATTATACACTATATCATGCTGCGTGGGCTTTTCCTGTATTGCAAAGTGCGAATTTATTAAGTAAGCATGGTACAAATGCTGAAGCAGGTCATGGTATGTCCACAGTAAGCTGGTATGTATGTCAATAGAGCAATCCAAGTCCATATGAAGGCTTCTCCAACTATGTCTTCCAGGCATATCCACCACCCAGTTCTGAACTACAGCTGAGTATCACTTGTTTTCACAGCTCCTTCATGAAAACCACAGTGTTGGTCTCTGTTAGAAGCCATGGACCCAGCATGTGGACTCTCAAATTAGACTGAGACTAGATATATCCCAAGTAATATCTGTGACTTTTTGCTAGTTTCATCTCTTGCTATTGACATGTAAGTTATTACAGAGTTATGATGAAACAGCCCACTGGTTTATTTCTGCAGAAGCCAGGGTGCTAAAATCTTTACGCAAAGCAGCACCTTTCTAGCAGCTCATCACATTAATTTTTTTTGCATAATTTCCTTATCCTGACAGAAATAGGTGACCAAGAAATGCAAAGAAATAATAATTTGGGGTAAGTTCCAAAGAACAGTTCCTTAAACAAGCCATTTATAACTCAAGATACTTGATAATTATTGTAAATTATATATGGTCATGCATCCCACATACAGTGGGGGCAATTTATTCCATTGCTTAAATGTCAATTAGTTTATAATTACAGCACTTGAATATTAACAACATCTGTAGGGTCAAATGATCCTACAAATATTTCATCAAAATCCTTGATGTTGTAACTGTCCAGCTACTGTATATATAGGCCAATGTCCAAAGACTTTGCTGCATCATTACCCAATTAACAAAACCTTTTTCTGTACAGAAGGTAAATCTTCATACCTACTCATACCAGCTAATTAGGCTCCCTTATCAATTATACTCTCAAGGGTTCAAATATTTTTTTTCCTATTTGAATTGCTATAATTGCCCAGAGCCCTCAAATGCTCAACTCTAGACTAGATGGAGGCCAGGTCTGCTAACATATGTTATGTTCCTCCATCAGAGTGGGTTACTATACGGGCAGGTAGCAGCTTGCCCTAATGTAGGCAAGTCCTCAAACTTATCCCATGAACATAATTTCTGGGTAATAGCAGAAATAATTACTCGAAGTCAGAGTTATTGCTGTGTTTTCTGACTGAGAGTAAATTAATAGAAAGTTTTTTTTTCCTGTCACTTGTGGCAGATAATGAAACACAACGTGCCTTCCTGAACGGTGTCTTTGTAGCCATAAGAGATTGCAAGAAACTGTCCTTCCCTCCTGATTTACACCCGACTATCATTTCTGGCAGCTGTTTGTCTCATCTGTTTCTAAAAATCTACAAGGATGGGAATTGCACAGACCCCTTTGGTAACCTGTGCCAGTACTAAGCTATCTCTTTAGCAGTGACCTGCTCCCCACTGCTCTAAAACAGGTTTGGCTCTTCAATTTGTTCACTCTCCAGACATAGCAGGACACTGGTGACTCATCTTAAAGCATCCAGATAATACGTGCTTTTCAGGGAAGAACGTCTTTGGATGAACAATCTGTAAAACTGGTGTTTCTTCCTTTTTCAATTAAATTGTTTGGCAAAAATACATATTAACTTTGTTTTCCCATTAAAAAAACTGTTCAGGAACTCTGTGGGAACTGGTCCCACCCAGCTCACAGTGACCAACTGGTTGTCAATGACTCTAAGTTCTCCATGGGCCAGCTTATTTTTTATACCATTGCAACTGTTCTCCCTTGTGCGCTTGTGCTCTCTTGCACACAGGTTGCAGCCAAGCTGCGTGCTTTGTCCCTCCTGTGCACTTGGCCTGAGCGTGGGGCAGAGTGCCCATTAACTCTGCCCGGCTGTGGGGCTGGCCGTGCTTCTCCGAGGGGTGTGTGGACCTTGGGTAGGTATGGACAGGATAGTCCTCCCAGACAAAAGAATGCCTTGCAATTCATAACAGGAACATAAAATAAAGCATAACAGAAAAAGCAGCAGAAATAAATGCCTGCCATGTTGTTTAGTAACAAACAGGGACTGGCTGTTTCACACAGCTCAGTTGGAGTATCTGTTTCTCATCTGTTTCCCATAGTAGTTCCCTGTCAACTACTAGATCCTTAAAAAGAAAGTCACTTTTGTCCCTTTGTTTCAATTTCAGGGGCCTTTGTTATATCCTGAGTGTGGAAATGTGGATTTTTGGCTTGTAACTGGAAACTAAAAAAAAAAAAAAAAAAAGCTTTTCCAGAAATTAAACCACCACAACTAAAGGATGTCTGGAATTGGATGAAATGTCTTTATACATGGATTGTTATGTGACCGTACTTTAAAACTATTTTCTTTTAATAAGCTTAGTTCTTTTTATATGGAAGGGAGACCCAAAACTCTCAATAGGCTAAAATTCACTCACATACTTTGTCACAACTGGCTAAAGTAAAATTCCACTTCCTGCAAAATACCATTTTCCCTGGAGACTTCTCTCTGTCACTGGCAGCTAAATAAGTAATAGACAAAACAAGTGCTTCAAATAAGCTTGTTTGGGTGTTCTCTCCACAGGCAATGCGAAATACAATGGGCTTGGGAATTTGGTGTTAGTTCCTCTTAGAATAAGCATGATAAAACTGTGGGCCACTTAGCAAAGCAGGAATTTCCCCAAGTGCAAATATGTTTCCAGGTATCTGTCAGGGAGATTGAAAGCCACGGGAGGGAGAGTAGCGTAGCTGGTGGTGACAAACTGGGCAACACATGGCCTCCCTTGCCCCACGCAGCCCCTTTGGAGGGGTGGCCCAAGGTGAAGGTGCCCAGGGCCACAAAGATGGGGCTTTGAGATGACATTTCAGTCACAACAGCTGCAGCTCAATGCGGTGCGAGGGGTGGCCCACAGAAACGTGTACGTAGAGCCTGGAGGTCACTGCGAGCGGCATCTCCCACAGCAGGCAGGCCTGCCCGCTGCTGGCGCTTGCAGACTGTGGCAGAGGTTGTGGGGCACATCGGGCTATTTGACATTACACCCAGCCCCTGGCCAGGATGGTTGCTAGCAGGAGAGAGAGAAAGGGAATCTGGCATCCTCTTGGGTACTGTTTCCTCTTGCATTGCTGCCCGTGGCTGCGGCAGGAACGAAACAGCAGGGCTGGATTTGGCAGCACCCAGAGGGGATTGTGTAGCGAGGGGTCCCCACGGCAGCGCTGCCGAGTGAGGCTGCCTGAGGGGCCCATGCCATGCCATGCCAGGCGGGGGGAGTCCACTTTGAAGACTGGAATGGAGAAACAAGAAAGCAAGGAAAAAAGAGATGTTTGGTACAAAATGGAGAGAATCTAGGCTCAGAGAGTGTCTCCTGTGAAAACGGGTAGTGTTAGTGAGAGAGGAGGGAGTCACTTTTACTGTACAAGCAGCTGGGACAAGGTTGTGATGAAAGAGAGTAAATCCAAACCAGAGGTCTGGCTGGCAAACTTTGATCCTCCTCAGAGATCTGGTCTTTTTTCTCTGCAGACGCGAGGGCTGAAGAGACTTGTGTAAAGCAGCCATTTCCATTTTTGTGGAGACAGGACACTGTACAATATTTGCAGGGAGAGAGACCTCTAAAAACATTTATGGTTGCGTGTGTTTGCTCATTTGTTTTTCCCAACGGGGTTACAGTTTCCATTGTTGCGTGCTGCGTTTAGCATTTGTGATCTATGGCAGTTGTACAGTTTCACTCCAGCAGAGTTTTATTCAAATATCAGATGATACTTTAACTTAATGGACATGTTCAAAATCCTAGGAGTATTTTTTCCCCCTATATCTTAATTGACATTGCGATGCATATGTGTATCCTATGTATCCTGCCATGCATATGCTTTTCCTGTTTCTTCATGCATATCCTGATGAAATGCTATGATAGCACATTCTGGTAATAGACTGGAATAATAAAAACACTTTTTTTTTTTTTTCTTAGAAAGAACTGCACTCCATTAGCAAAGATTTTCAGAGCTTATTCTTTACTACAGCCAGTCCTTTCAGGCATTTATCTAACAATATCATCAGTTCTTGGATGACATTCCCTTCAGTCAAGCTACATGCTTGCCTTTCTAAATTTGAAGCTTGCTCAGTGAACACAGTCTCTGGTAGGAATCCATCAGTCGGCAAGTTTGTTAAAGCTGTGATGTTATCGGCAGTTCAGTTTTACAATTTTCCACGTGCTGCAGTACTGTACAAGAAAAGCAAAGCAGTAAGGGAAGCGTGCATGTTAGGGAGGATAATAGCATAGCAGAAAGCTTCCTGATTCTCAAACAAGTGGGAATTCCTTCTGATAACATGGGATTACAGTGGATTTGCAACCAGGACATTGGGTTTTACTAAGTCAGTGTAACAAAGCTTTTTCTCCCCATTGTCAGCTGGTTGAGTGATGTTTGCCTGCTCCATTTCAGATGAGAGGTTGGAATTTGGTGTAGGACATTGCCTGCCAAATCTTGTAAAGTGACAGTGACTGCAAGGCACGAGGCTAAATGAAGGGGACTATATGCACACTCTTTTTGTACTGTGGAGTGGAGAGGGGCTCTGTGGGGAGAGCAGAGACCTTGGGGGCACAGCATGTGTATGCAGGTTCCTGCTCCTAGCTTCATAATACTGTGTTTGGCGATGTACCTGTACCATGAGGCCTCATATTAAATGATAGACTGTTTATATTTGTGTGGCATAGTGCTCTGAGGTACTCATCCACCATCATCCAGAAGGGAGATGAGGCTAGATAGCACCCAGTCTTCCATCCAATCTGCCTAGGTTTTATGGTGAGATCTTCACCATCAGCTCTTTATAAGGGAGCTCCCTGTGCCTTTTTGTTCTCTGTTTCCCAGGACAGAATAGTCCTTTCTATGCGGTTGCTTAACTCTGGAAAGTTAAACTAAATGAACAATACAAAACTAAAATACTAAATGACAGTATTGCTGAATTGTGCCTTTAATTTCAGAGCTGCATGCTGTGGCAGACTGTGACTGCTCTTTTGTCCAAAACCTTAGATTTAGGAGGCTGAATAGTGAGTATGTGTCCATGGGAGCAAGGAGCTAGAGGTCAGTGGTGTTGATGTCACGTTCACTTTGCCTCTATAAGAGAATTAAGCAAGCTTCACACAGGCAGAAAAGTGAAGGATTGAAATGGTGAATGAAACCAGAATGAAAAGCAATTGCACATTTTCTCCTGTTTGCTGCAAATGTGATTGAGTAAAAGATGGGCCATGTTCTCTCCCCCTTTGAACCTAAGAACACCTGTAGTGAGTCAGACCAGAGATTTTCCTGTTCCAGTGTCTCGTGCATGATATGAGCTAATAGCAGAACCCTGGATAAAAAGTTTAAATACTAGACAAACATACAGTCTTATTTCACTCAGTGTACCTTTCCAGTTTCTGGCAATCTGCAGCTAGGGTTTTCTTCAGCCAGAGATTGTATCCACAGCTCCATGCTGAATGGTGTTGGATTTTTTTTGCAGGGCTCAAAGTCACTTCATTCACAGAGCTTTCTTTGCTCTTGAGGACAGGACACAATAAGGCTATAGAAATACAAATGACCAGTCCTCCAAGAACTGGTGCCTGCCAACTCTGTGTTGTGGAAAACAGTTTTACTTCTTTGGTGTTCCTCATGACTCTCACTTCTTCAGTGTTATTCGTGACTCCTACAGATGCAAGAAGAGCACTTGGCCTTTTTGGTATATTATTTAGCAGGCAACGCCTGTGCACACAGCAAAACCTTTAGATTTAGCATATGCTGTTTTTTCATCAGGAGCTAATAACCTCCACCTGTTAACCATAAGTTTATTCCAGAAGCTAAATTAAAACAAAAAGCTCCTGAAGACTGCATACGAAGTCTGTAATTGGTATGAAATGAGGATGAAGTGCACTTTGCATCACTTCCTAAATGGCAGCTTCTGGTACTTCTGCTGACCAAGGATTCAATGGAAGCAATAATCTGCAAAGGAAACCACACTTTGTAGGAGTATCAAAGGTACTGGGTATGCATGTATAAGACTTCTTACCAGAAGTGTATCTGCTTAGCTCATTTACCCTTTCTAAAGGGAGGGACTGTAACCAATTTTGATGGAATAGTCAAATAATTCCATCAAGCCAAATATGAGGAGAAGCAACATTCTATATTCCTTAATTATGCAAACTTTCATTTTGGCTGCATGTTACACACAATTCTGCATGTGCACAGAAAAAAAAAATCAGATAATCCTACATATGCCCCAAAGCCCTCTCCACCCTCCCGATATGGGTCTTTTCCAGTTCATAAACTCTTCAGGTGACGCTTAGGGGACTGCTTGTACACTGTCGTTATTACAGTACACTGGCTTGTCCCCTTGCCAAATTCCCAGAGATTTCTTTTCAAATCAGATTGTGTGATCAGATTCCATTGAAAATCCTCAGCCTCTGTATTACCATAAGCTCTGTTCAAGTTTGAAATACAATTTTGTGCTTTATAGAAAAGCAGAATTTTCAGAAGACATATAATGCTATGATCTAATGATTTAGACCCACTATTTTTGTAAAACAAAAAATTGGCAGTATCCTCTCTTTGGTAATCCTTTCTCGGAAAAGCTAAGCTACTTAATAAATCTCAGTAGTCATGGATGGAAATCCACCAACTGCAACAGTGTTTATTGACCTTTCCAATGTGTTAGATTTAATTGGACTTTCATTAGTACAACTGCACATAAATTAGTCAAGTCAGCTCTTTTCCATGTTTGCACTGATGAGGTTCTCAGCTTCTTTTAGTCTTGACTGGTTCTTCACTTTAAAGGACATGTTTGCACTGCAGCCTGCGGTGTGTTGTGGAAATACTTGAGCTGACTCAGATACTGGGATGAGTTTAATTGCAGTGGCCTGGAGATGAGCAGAGGGCTTACCCCTCTTCTTGGCAGGGTAGTCTGCAGTTTGACTATGTCCAGCAGTTGAGCAAGCTCATTTAAAGCCAGCTTAGCCACCTCTGCACTATGCTACAGTTGTAGTGCAGACGTGCACCCCAGAGGTTTAGTGGTGCGTGATCCTTTGCTCATATGCTTAGTCAGTAAGCCTCCTGAGGGAGCATCTTGCACCAAAGGAAATATGAGTGGGGTCTTCATTATATACTTTTCTACTTTCTTCCATGCTTTTAGCATCACACCAAAAAGCAGCTGTAGTCAGGCCCAAGAGGGTGTCTGGTTTTCTCTAGCTATGTTATTAGAGCAGCGCAGCTATGGAAACATGACTACAGCATTTAGGAAGTCTTTGTCTATCCGGTTTCAGTCTTGTGGTGGACACGTATCTTTCCACATAAAAGGGAGTATGGAGTGGGAATCAGAGGGAAATATCTGATGTCACACCAAGCACAGGTATTCAAACCAGTGGTATCAATATGTTTATTATGAACACTTGCCTATCAAATTGCTTATGCTGCCTTTTCAGGATATATTTTCCCGTAGTAACACTGTCTGAGGTTGTAAGAATACCTTTCCATATTTAAAAATACTGGCCGTAGCCATATACCCATGCACTCACACAGAAATTAGTATTTCCACAATGGTTTATTTAATTCTAGTTATGCAAACATATAGTGTAGTAAGGGCTACCAAAATTTATAAAGTACTCAAAGTGTTTCTGTTAAATTATTTCTAGTATCAACTTAGAACTACAGTGATTCAACAGACATTTTCTTGCTACTGAAAATCTTTATGTGTGCATGTTGGAGAGGGTGTATATATGTATATAAAGGTACTCATTAATGTATATAGTGCTCAGAATGGTAATGTAGAAGTCCATTTGACATCTTTTTCCCCAGAAGACCATACTCTGAAAAGTGCTGGTATAGAAGTTAAAAAATCCTCAGAAATTCTTCACAGCAATTTGTCACAAGTCAGCCATATGAATGTATATGTACAGCACAGATCCCTCTGAGCCATTCAGCCTCCCTAAGTGCTCTTCGCACACTATGAAACACTCATGTATATTTTCCTAGCTTCTTTCTTGGAGGCTTTGATTAGTGAATTAATGAAATCTGTTGGTATTTGGAATATCATTTTTCAGACAGGACGTTAGAAAAAACTCCATTAGGAGGGTATTATGTCTCTGGAATAGGTTACCCAGAGAGGTGCTGAAATCCGCTTTGAAACTTTTCAAGACTTGACTAGACAAAGACATGGTTCTGCTGAAATACTGCCTTCCTTTCCACTGGTGTTTTCTGTTTTCGTATGCAAAATACTCAATGTTTATATAGCATGATTTTTGGCATTTCATGTACTTTAAGACCAGACTTGACCAGTGCAATAATTTAGTCTAATCATCTGCATTACACAGACTACAGAACTTTACCAGGTTTCCCTGGTGAAAGCTGTCTTGTAGTTGACTGACAGTGTACACTGTAAGGAAGCAGTTCAGTCTTGCTTTAAGGACTTTGGGTGGTAATGCATGCCCCTGGAATGTGGAGGGTTGACCCAAGAGATACCTATCCTTACAGCCGCTAATTTGCAGTTCGTTACCTGAATTTTTCCAGTTTCAAATTTCTGTGGTTTTTTCTCTAGTATCTGATATAATTTTCCTCTGCAATGTTTACAGTCAGAATTAAGACATTGTTTAGTACATTTAATTCCATTAATTTCTTAAAATAAGAATCTCCTTTTGTTTTTTTTTACCATATGATTTTAAGGTGGGCACAGGATCCAGGGCCCTGTTATGATCAGTATTGATGCAGGCCTGCAGGAGGATAGTTAAGGGACATTGTTTCTGTCTACTGCTCTGGTATGAAGCAGCAGAGCAGAATTCTTGAAAAACCATATACATATGTGTGTGTGTATTTTAAACAGCTGTGGCCTCAGCACGGACTTCAGGGTACATTATTCAGAAAAAATAATCAGTTTAGTCATTTTTCTACTACTCAGATTGAGCAAGGTTAAATTGTACTCCTCAGCTATTGACATTCCCTTTTAGGCTGAAAACTCTTCATAGCAGCATAACTTCTGTTTACTTCTGAAATTACTTGCTGGACTTTCAGGTGCTACAAGATAGATAATAAGAAATATGCTTTGCAGAGGAAAATCTACAGAATGATTCAGAAAACTATTATTGATGATTATAGATTAGTAAACGTATGCAATAAAAGTAACAGTAGAGAAAACATTTCAGAATGATAAACAGATTTTTTCATTCCCTGCTTGCTTAACCAGTTCAGAGGTGGGATCTTTTTTGTGGCATTTCTTAATCTGCCTGAACCAAAAATATATGTAAACATAATTCCTGATGTGATTCAGATGGTATTCCCAAACATTACTGTTGTGAGGACTACCATGGCCACGCCTGAAAACCAGTCAGCTGCAGGGTAGATTCATCCCCAGATTTCTAAAGCTAGCCTTGGGTTTGTTGAGGGTATCTCATACAGTTGTTCACCTAACACCTAGGCTAAGTTGCAGGTCAAAACCAAGGCTGCAATACCGGAACCTTTTAAGATCCCACAAGCCACAACAAACACTTAGACCGACAGGAATCAGCTGTGCCATGACAAACACTGTCATGCTGAGGGGGTAAGGACAAATCCGCACATGGATGTGATACCTCGGTGGGGGGTAGGAATTACACACCAGTTTTCAGAAGATCCCAGTGTTGTGTCGCTGTACCATGATGAAATAATGAAAGCTTGATGTAATGCTTCTGATTAGTTTTTTCATTGGTTAAGTGTGCTGTCATTTGATACTCTGATGGAGAGAGATTTGGAGGGGAGGGATTGAGCCCTGTGAAACCTCAAAGCACTTTCTTTCCATTGTGGGCAGCTCAGTTAAGCTCTTATTAAACTCAGCTTTTTCTAATTTTGTAATTCACCTTCAGACATTTGCTTTTTCTCCAAACACAATATTAGCTGTAGATGTTTGTCTGTGTTTGTGGTGTGGGTTGTTTCATTGCCTGTTGTGTGGCTTATCCTTTTCTACTGTCAGGTATCAATTAAATAGTTGATCCTTCTTTGGCTATGAAATAGCTTGCTAATCATCAGACTAATGCTCTTGAATTCAGGACACTGAGATTTGCTGGTGAAAAATAGATATATTTAGATTCTTTGGAAGTTACATGTTCTTATTATAACTTTTGTTTACACACAATGATCTGTAAGCTATATAAGTTTTCTGGCATTGAAGATAAACTTAGATGAAGTGAATTCAGTTCAGAATTATTTCTTAAGCCACCAGAATGTGCTTCCCTTTTCCTGGAAAAAAACCCTGTTCAAGTCAGTTGCCTAAAATGTATCAAGTGACGAACTGCAGATAGCAAACTGAGCATTTGTTTGAGTTCATGCTTATTACAGCAGTGTTCTGGAAAGTGTTTGTGCTTAGGCTTTTAATAAACTCCCTCTAGAGATCAATTACCATGATTTGTCTAGTTACTATGGATAAGAGGTTTTGGGGGGGTTGTTGTTGTCGTTGAAATGTTTTCTTAAACTGAAAAAGGCTTGAATGCTTTTATTCAGGCAGAATAAAAAGAGAACAGGAAGCAGAACACAGTATCTCTAAGGAAAAATAATAATTGAAATAGTCTTAGTAAAAGGACTCTACAACATTACCAGGTCTTGTAGGACAATTTTGTCTGTGTGTTTTAGGCTTGTTCACAGGTAGCCTGGAATGTAGGTCAGCAGGAGGAGATGTGTAAGAAGGAGGATAAGCACCGATAAGTTAATGCTCTTGACAAAGTTTTCTCACTATAAGGTTTCAGTATAATCAAAACCAGTTTAGCATTTGAGGAAAAGCACCATGAAATGGAGTAATGGAATTAGCTTTTATGTTTTTCCAGGAATCTAAACCACATTTCCTGTCACAACTGTATATTATTAATACAAGGCATCTGCTAAATTGGAGCTGCCCTAAAATGTGCACAAATATCATATGTCTGGTTTAAATAATTTATTTTTTGACGTTTGTGGTGAAAAACTAAAGCAAGATGCTGCCTCAACCATCATAAAAAAATAGTATGATTTGGAATACAGCAAGTTTTCAGCATGGTCTCGCAGACAGATAATATAATTCTGTTAATTTAGCAGCCAGGACTGTTACTGCCTGCATTTTTATGTCTTGCTTCCCTTTCATTTCATATTCTGTGGTTGCAGCAATTAGTTTCCAGTCACAGAGGGAAATGAGCAGCTATCTTGAAACTCATTCACTTTCCCAGTCCCCTGTCCTTTAGAACTGGGAGTAGAAAGTTGTTTGTTTTCTGATTTTTGGGGTGTGTGTGATACAAAAGTCATCTTTTCTCACTTTGCAGCAGACTCGTCAGGCTTAAGGCAAAGGACACAAAGTCTGATAATGAAATGGGATCATCTCAGGAATGTAATGTCTGGTATATAATTTCGGAGGGGACTAATGCCCTACCCAGATATTTTTCTACATTAGTACCTGCTCTGAAAAAAAAAAAAAAATCTATTACCACATTTTATTATACATTACTTCAACATATACCAAGGATGATAGAGGCTTTTTTGGGAGCCAGACAAGCCTGGAAATCTGGCACTGAGTCCTGGACTGTGAACCAGGACAATGAGACTCAGAAATTCCTGTGTAGTTTCCCCAGCCCTTTCCCAAAGGCCTGTGTGGAAGGGCTCTGGATAGTGTCACGGCTGTCTGTATCTCTGTGCTGCTTGTGTCACATCAGCCTCATCAGTATGATGAACGGTGGGAAAAGGTTTCTGAAATCCCACCTGGTTACACTAGAGGACTTACCAGAGGCCTCTAAGACCAGCATAAACTTTGCACAAATGTAGCTGTAAGCTGAGATAACTTGAGATGTGGAGATCAGTTGCCTTGCAGAGCTGATCATCTGGTTTTCCATCCCTCAACAATTTGTTTTAGGTTGACACCAACTGTGTCTTCTTCTGCTTATACCTGTGGTGCCAATGATGCTTGACCACCTTAGTCTCGGTCTTCATTCTGTCCCTTTTCCTGAACAGCTCCAAACATTCCCATAGATTGTGCCCTGGAAAAAAAATCCCCTCAGCACTTTAAAGGTTTTGCTCTTAATGAAAAATGGAAACATACTAAAACAAAGAGTGTGAGGAGCCCCTCTTCTGCTTTCTGCATTATTGTAACCACGTCTTCGTTCATCCTTGATCTGTTGTGATCCCTTGGCCGTGTTATGTCTAAATTAGGGATTCTGACATTAAAGGACAAAAGTGTTAGCTAGTTCATGTCTGTAGTGCTGTGCAGGTTTATACTGGCTGAGCATCTGAATTCGTGTGTGCTAAAAATCCTTTCACAGACTATTCAAGTGACATTTCACACACGGAGGGAGTAACTTGCGTATCGAGCTCTACAGCTGGTTTGAGCCCTGAATATTTTGGCTGTAAAGTAACGATGATATCCAGAACCCAGTAGTGAAAGGAGAATTTTTATAACCTCTTTCTTAGAAGCAGATCTGGGAATCTGAAAGCCAAGCTGGGTGTTTTAAGGTTTGCACATCTACCATCATAAAAATTTTGTAATTAGAGTTAATTAATAATTTTCTTTGTTGGTGAACCAAACCCAAATCCTTCTCACCCAGTTCAGATTGTGAAAACAGAAGATATTCTCTGGAGTTTACTCTCCAATGGGACTAATTATTCTCTATATTTCACCCACCACATTATAATCCTCTTCCAAGAAAAGAAAAAATAAATGTTCTCATTAAATTCTGAAACAGGCATTTTTTTCTGACAAGTTGCTCTTCCTTTGGAAAGGCTAATATCCGATGATGGAAATTGTAAAGAATAAATAAAAAAGCTTTGTGCAGAATGATTTAGTTAAAATTACACTGTCAAAGAGCTTTTCATAATAATTTAAAAAAATTCACAATGTTTGTGATGAAAACACTATTGAAATTGCAATCTGCTTACTCACCTGGTGGTATTTTCATGTTCTTACCTAATGAATGCACTCTGTGTTTTGTTATTGTAAGGCTGCCTGGGAGAGCTGGGCCGGTAGCATTGACTCTTTCCTCAAAGACAGAAGTCTTAATTGAGCAAATCAGTCCTATTCAGCAAACCACTTGAGCATGCCCTCGAGTTCCATTAATTCAAATGATTTTCTGACCTGGAGACTAAAAGGTCCCTAGCAGCCACACAAGGCTTCGCACTCATTCTTTGCAGCAGGACCAGATGTTTTGGGTACAGTTTGTGTATCAGGGGGAAAATGGAATGGGAACGCTCTCCTCGGTAGCTGTGTGCACACAGTTCCCATTTCCCTGTGAGAGCAGCGTGCGTTGATATCCATGGGAGAACGGGCTGCTGGGTGAACGGGAGTTACCTCTTATACAGGACAGAGAGCAATTTAACACCTTCACAATCAAATGCCAATTCAAAAGCAAACTCCCTTAAGAAGGAGTTTATAGTCATACGCATGGTCAAATGAGACTCCTGTGGACTGCTACGAACCTGGACTTTTTCTCTCAGAGAGTAATTTCATCATTCCTGGAAGCCCATCATATAAATGTGCCTGATGAAACACACCTCTTGGCTGCCAGGTGAAGAAATAACTTTTCCTTAGTTAAGGAGTGTCTGTCTAAATGAAGAAAAGCAGCTCCACACATAGCAGATCTATTTATATATATGAAAG
>NW_010566463.1:24753-34037 GCF_000687285.1 Phaethon lepturus
GGACCTGTATGATGTTCCTACCGAAACATGTGAAAAAATTTCCCTCTTATACCTAGGAAAAACTTGTCTTAGCTGGGAGGTAATTTGTCTGGTGAAGTGTAGTCTGAAGTAGGGAATGGTTATGTACTCCTCCAGGCCTGTTTGCCTGCCAAAGTGTTACTGAGGGGCAGAAAATGTCCCAGAGAAGATCATATCCAATTGTGGTGGTGCTTGTAGGCTTATACCAGTTATATGAGGGCAGCTGTAAGACTAAATGGTACTTGTACCAATTTGACTAAAGTCGCCTGAACAACATGTCAATGTTTTAAACATGTTTCCCTGCCCCACTGCCACTGGTTCCTGCTATCTGCTCTCCCTCAGCTGCAGGACTTCTCCGTAGCTCGTTCTACTCCCGACCTCAGATTTTGTCTCTGTGGGTACCAGGTCTGGATCCATGGACTGCTGCTATGTCCTCTGTGAGTTGTTCTGTGTTACAGCCAGTGTTATCTTATCCATCAAAGCTGGAATCGTTGCTTGATCTTTTGATCTACATCCTTTTGCAGGCTGACTTACTCTCAATCTAATTTTCAAATATAGCTACTGTCTAGTGTAAGTCAGGTATTAGAGACTCTGGTACTTTGAGATTCTCTGATTCAGACACTTGAATCACTACATGGCCAATACATGCTGTCAGCCAACTCCTAAAACAGTGTTAGAAAAGAACTTCATTGCCCTGGGAAAGTGGCATTATCCTGTCCTGATTTTTAAAACTACACTGCACCTATTCTGTGTGCTGTTAAAAAATATGCTGTGGGCCATACCAATGAAATACGTATCCCACAGGTAAGTCCACATGATTTTTTTTAACACACAAGTTCAGACATGGTTTTCAAGCATGATGAATAGAGAACAATGTCCTGTTTGTGTGGGTGTGCACACTGTCGAGCAGGCGAGGTTTAAGTGACTGCAGATTTTTGAATGGGAATCAGAAAAGGTCATTTGGAAACGGACAACATTTGCTCCTGCACAGTTTGTGACTATAAACATCTGGGATTCACAGAGGACACTAGAAAAAGGAATTAGTAGTAAACAGGATTTTGCTGGTTTCTTCTACAGAAAGAGCAATACCAAGAATAAAAATTGTAACAGAGTAGAAAATTATAAAAATTTGTGCTATGTGCACTTAAGCTGCTTTTAGCTATTATGTTCGTCTTTCTTTTTTTTCCACTCAGAGCCTCAAAAATTGACTAGTTCTAATGAAAAAAAAAAGATGCTGGTGTTATATAGTAGTGGAAAACAAACCAATTTTTAGAAAATTACTGTTGAAAAGTATTCTTTGCTAATAGGTCACATTTATTCTCTTGAAATATCCTGCAAATTTTTAAATTCTTCTGAGGCTGTAGTGAATGTTTTTCATCTTTACATAATGTTTTGAGGAATCACAGATAGCAGGCATCTCAGAAGGGTAACACAAGTACCCTCCCAAAGCAGTTTTTACCATAATATCATACTTCTCTACCTATTTTCTTCCCTCTTCAGAAAATAAAAAAAAAACCTACTTGCTTTCAAGCTATAACGACTTAGCAATTTCTTCATTTATGCCCTTCAAGAAGGTATATATCATACTTACAGTTGTTTCATCTGCCTCTTTTCTGTTGATTCCCCTCATTTCAGAAAATGGATGTAAATGAGAGTAGTTATTGATGTGAAGAATACTGAGGCATTATTTTTACATACTTGTTCCCTGTAAACATTCATTAGTTAAAAAGGAACACTTTTCTGAAAGCACTTCCCAGCACATTCTTAAAACACAATTATCCAAATAGACTACTCCAGGAGCAAGCATTGCCCAGGCATTAATAACCCAGTAGCTGAAGGCTTGTTGGCTTTCTTACCAGAGCCATTCTCCCAGCCTCTCTCAGTTCCGGAAAGCAAATGTGCCTTGCAGCATGCCCTGAAGGATGATAAAGTCAGGCTATTCTTGGCAATAGTTAAGTCCTTAGAGGGGAAGCATGAAGTATTGTTCTGAGCACAAGACAAAACCTGAAACTCCCAGTCCTGGCTCTGACTATGATTCTCTCCAAGGCTTCGGGTAAATCACTTGATCTCTTCACCTCAGTTTCTTTATCTGCAAAATGGTGATACTATCGCTTTGTTTTGCCAAGTAGTTGTACAAGATGTTGGAAAATTAATGCTTGGAAAACACTTTGATGATAAAAAGTGCATTTTAAGTGTGAAATTTTAATACGAACAGCTCATAAGAATTGTGTTCTGCACTCTGTTATAAAGTAATCGGGACAGATTAAATGCTTAAGTCATACCGCAGGACCTACAACTGTGTTTTTAAAGCAATCCACAATAGCATTTCCTTAGAACAAATTATAGAAAGCAGAAACCAAAAATGCTCCCCACTGTTTTCTTGTGGTAAGAATGTTGCAGCAGAAATGGTGAAGAGAGATATTGTTCAGAATACTTTACTCAAAATGTCCACAGAGTGTTTCAGCTGAAAACAAACTGACAGCTCGGTGGAGAGTCATACTGGGCATGCAGTTGCCTCTGAGCGTAGGTCAGCAGCAGTCCTGCCGCTCAAGTGTCTGTCTTTTGTGTTGCAAAGTAGACATAGATTAGGTGGCAGCAAGTATGGAGCACAACAAAGCAGACCGTATGAGTAGCCAAAAATGGCATTGGAAGGCAGAGTTTTCTCAAAGACCACACTTTAAAACAAAAGGCAATTTCAACCACCAATGGAATGGAAGACCTTTATTTTTTAGCCTTGTTCTCCACGTATGGGCTGCAACTCTGAATGATGAGGCTAGTTGAGCCAGGTCTATTGTCTGACGCTTCCTCTAGAAACTCCCTTCTGAAGAAAAAGCTGTGAACAGACAGTTGAATGATGGACGAATTCCAAAGAAGGGTCGGCATCTAAAACAGAAATTGGGTAAACTTGAGGTACCTAACTGAACACCGCCACTTAAAACCACTTAATGCCAGTGGTGCTGAAATGCTCTAACATTTCCCTGTTTGACCCAGAATGTCTTCAGGCAGCTTGAGCTCTGCTTTATTTCTTGTGCAAACTCCCTGTGTCCCAGGGAGTGCTGTGAAAACTTGTAGGGCATCTCTGAGTTCAGTGACGGTCCCTCTGCGGTCCCCAAGGGCTGCTAGGAGTATGCTTGCCCCAGCAGCCAGGGCAGGTCCCACTCTCCACACCCTCAAGGCAGCCATCACTACTTTCTATTTAAAATACAAATGGTTAGGCTCCTTTGGCACAACCTAAAGCTCAGAGCAAACCTCAGGATGCGAGAGTGACAGATCTTGTATTCTCTTCAGGCTCAGAGTTTCCACCTACCTCCATAAGAGAAGTGAGCTCATGAAAAACAGTGTGGTGGGGAAAGAGAGCTCTCCACTTTTCCATGGAAGGGCTATCACCTGACAAAAAAAGAATGCAGGATACCTGGGGCCAAAAAGAGAAAAAAGTGCAAGTGTCGTGCTGTACGTAGTATCTGGGACACTCACAAGGGAAAGGATTTTTCTGCTTTTTGGTCTTCCATACAATTGTCTCTGTATTTTGCACTAAATCTCCATCAACTCAACTGTGTAAACCACTGTCCAGAGATGGTGTCTCTCAGTTGTCTCCTCCAGGCAGCCTAGAGGATGATACGTCTTGTAGAGCTTGCATCATTTGGATGGGCTGGTCCTTCCTCAGTTCATTTTCCATGACAAGGTGGTGTTTTAAAGAGGTGAATCCTCTTCTTGTTAAGGCAGGAAGATTATGGCAGTTCATGGTAGATATGAGGTTTGAAAGCTATTCCAAATGTACAGTAGTCAATGAAGACATTGTGCACTGAAAGCAGCACCTTGTCCTGAGGCAGCAGTTTGATGTATTTGCAAATCATGTTGCAGTTATAAGCCACAGTTGGCAGTGACCCACTTTTTTATTGTACACAATGTTACTCAGTTGATTTGTGCTAGTCGCAGAGCAAAATTTTGGCATTTCAAATAGCTGTAAATATTAATGAGTTAAATGCAATTTTTGCTAATATTTTAGCACCATTACATGAAGACATTATTCGCAAAGGGTGAGATGTTGCTGGCATTTTGCACAGGCACCAAGAGAGCTTTTGAATTCTTTTTGCTATTGAAAGGCATAATTTAAAGAACAATCTAAAAAATGCTTCAAGTATAACAGAGCACTTATTATTTATATGCATTTATGGCCTGTTACATAAACACAGAAGCAAAATAGAAGATGTCTGCACCCTAAAGTCAGTTTTTTTATGACTTGGAAGCCTATCCTGGAGTACTACCCTCTCTTCAAGGAAAGGCGAAACATAAAATGGAGACAAATTAGGGGGAGGTCAATGCATAAAGCAAGAAAGCCTCTCAGATAAAACATACAAGGATGTTTGTTTTCTGAAATAGCCTTAGAGGAAGGCTCCTCCTGACCAGTGGTATGTTAGCTTAGTTCTTAAGATGTCATCCATGTATTCAGGTGCTTTCTATTTACAATACAATGTGGAGGCAGGTGCCTGCTGATCTAAGGTTGCGTATGTGCAAAGGAAAAGGGACCCTGCAGCCATAAGGCCATGAATGCACCAGAAGGCCAAGGAGCATGCGTGACTGTGGCCATGAATGTACTTGCATTGACTTTAGTATTCAGTGACTTTTTGATATCTGTGTTGTGGTAGAGCTTAGAAGGAACAATTGACAATTAAGGCATCGTTGACTAGACTCCACACAGTCATGGAACAAAAAGACAGTCCCCTACGAGATGGCAGTCTGAATGAGGGAAATATTGGCATTGCTTATGAAGCTAAGATGTAGCAAAACCCATTCATAAAAGATATCAGAATGTATCCAATCCACTTTTACTTAGAAATGTTTGTAAGAAATAATATTTCTACCAGAAAGTTGACATAAAAGACTGACGTCTGTATCTTTGCCTGATTGCTATGAGAGAGAAGTTTCTGAGTCCTCTGCTTGTTCTGTCTGGACAGGGCTGTATTGGCTCCATTCATGATGTTGTGAACAGCCAGCTCCACTGAGTCATTTTAGTTTCACAGACCTTAAGAAGACAAAAGAAAAATATTGTGCTAAACAGAAATAATCAACCTGGAATGTGTTCCCACTCTGTCACAAAGATAATGGCAAACAATAGGAAGTAAGGGATAAATCAGTAAAATACAGGTGGTTGGGGTAGCTGAAATGATCCTTTACTGGCTGTTCATATAGCAAAGTGATGCGAGGAGATGGAGAGTTTAGAAAATTTGCTCAGTAGGCAGGGAGCGAGAGTGTTCTGTCTGAATATTTTTTGTCAATTATTGTAATCTGTGATGTATTTTTTTTGCTACATTTATTCCATTCACTGAACATATTAAAAAAGCAATGTTTTCAGGAATATAGCTATGGATTAAATATAGATGTGCACAGATAGGAGGAATTTCTTATGCCACTGAAAAAGGTGTGTATAAGGTAGTATAATAGAATGAGATTTGCGTCTGATTTACAACCTCAGTATAACTGAATTTAAAACACCTTTTTGATCATTTACATTTTGTCAGCTACTTGCCCTGTTGGAGGTCAGGTGAGAGTCTTGCCATCATTTGTAATAATGTAAATTATAATTGAGTAAACTGGCTGTGATCTGGCCTTTTTTCTGAATTTCATTCCACTGTTACTTAAAAATGGTAAGAAAAGTAATACCTGAAGTAGGGATTTTTTTGAAGAATCACTTCTCCCATATTTGGACTGGACCATCCATTCTGTCCAAGGGTGACTGAGGTACTGAAATACTGAAGTACTTATATACTGAGGTGTTTAAATACTCCAGTAGTGGATTATCTACTTACTTGCTAAGAATCACAGGAGATTTCAACATGATGTCTAAGGTATGTAGGAGTTGATTCACCATCCCCTTAACTCCCAGAATTTCACACTAAAGGCTAGACAGCTTCTAAGGAGTATCGTGGGAAAAAGAAAAAAAACCCACACCTTTGTGTTTAATAGCTGGCTACTTAGAAACTAAGAGTCAAGCATGATTAACTAGGATTCAGATGCAATCAAGGTAGCACAGTTGAACCTCACCCCAGCTACAGTACCCATACACAAGTGGACTCTACATCCATGGTGAGAACAAAGCTGTATGACTTCACTTACAATACTGCTTTCACTGGAGGGAAAAATGGGTAATCAGTAAAGAAATCCATTAAAAGGCTCTGACAGAGCCATGGTTTTCAGGGCTTTAGTTAAGCAAAGCAGGTAGTGTATTGATGAGGAAGCCTCTAAGTTGTTCAGCATGAATCCAACAGTGAGCTGCTTAGTTACAATACTGTATTCATTTACTGTATTTTTTCCAAAAGTAATTTTATGAATCCCCAGTCAGAAGCATGATGGTAATTTTCCAGCCTCAGAGCATGAAACAAGTTCTCAAAGATGCGAGGGATTCATTAAAAGGAAGCCAGGAAAATTGTTATATCTGCATGCACAGCAATACTGACTTTGCAATTGCAAGCATCTCCTTATAAGTGATGTCTACATAGATACAGCTAAAGGTGGTGGGGAAAAAAAATGCCTGGCACTTCACACAGAGCCAGTTTCAGGGTTGGGGGTCACAGGAGAGAGGAACCTGTAAAGATGAGGCTATCTGCAATGCCGCCTAACTTAGTGTATTGTTCGCTTTTCATTAAGCCAAGCCAAACAAGACGAAAAGGGCAAACTTGCACATTGTCTCCCTAAAGTCCGTAACTCCATGGCTGAGATCTCTGGAGGGAGGGTTCATGTTAACCTCGGTTGTGTCATATTTAACTTGGCTATTGGAAGACTCACTTGGCATTCTTCGTAAATACCACACCTTTTATATTTCAGACTTTCCCCATTTTAATACTGCTGTTTTGCTACATGGATATTTCTTGTCATACTTGTGATTTGTTCTAAATATACATAGTTCATCCTCCTGTCTGCTGCTGAACTAATTAATCTCCATATTCTCAGTGGGTGCTGATCGTGTCCCATCATTCAGATGTTGCACGCAGGGGGAATTACTGTGTGATTTCCAAAGGGTGAATGAAAGCAAGAGGCTTGGTTCAATGCTGTGAGATATCAACCTGTGAGGGAAAGTTCTAGGGCACTGCTTGCAATTTCCAGGGGGACTTTATATTCAGAAAAGCAGTGAGAAGCCCTATGCTTTAGCCTGCCTATGGACTCTACTGCTGGATTCATAAACACTTATTTTGACGACTTAACCATATGTGAAACAAATGACAAGTTGAAAAAAAGGGTTTCCTCAAGAATGTGAGCTTTGGTTTACTTTCCCAGCTGCAGAATGCCTCAGTTGCCCACATCATTGACTTTTATGGCCCTACCCTGCCCTGTCTTCATGGACATGTTGAGGCCCCAGAAACGAAGAGTTCTGTAACAAGCTCACCTCAGAAGGACTTGCACAGAAAGGCAATAGTAAGGGCCCTTTTAAAAGGCCTCCTTGCTCCTCCTCCTTGGTTCTAGAATTGTTTGCTTGAGTTTCTGATGATCACATCTATACCTGATCACATAAGGAAGGGAGACTCACACCAAATGACATTTGAACTTTACAGTCAAAACCCAACACTTCCAACTCAGGTGCTATACCAGCTTCAGAAGAGTTAGAAATAAAAAAGGGTACATGAGCATCTGCTAGAGCCAGACTCTCTTCTAGTGATGCTTGAACTGGTCTGCAAGAGGCTGGCACTGCACCCTCCACTGTTCATCAAGGCCATAGTGGGGACTGGATGCCTTCTTGCAGGCTCCCAGCAGTGAAGATGGACATGGACTTCTTTGGCAGGTTGTTGCCTCTGCATGCTGTAGCCATTCTGGTGGAGTGTAGGAGTGGTGCAAAACTTCAAGCAGAAGTGATGCTCTGAATTTTTCCCAGAGAAACAACTCTACCACCACAAATCATCACTGCCCAAGGTGGATTGCTTTTTTTGGCCTCGGAGAAACCTGTCACGTGTATGCAGCATCACACCACTTTCTTCCCAAAGGGCAGATGCCTTGAAGAGGCTGCCAGGCCTGTGCAGCTGCTGGGACACAGTGCAAGAGATGTTTAAAAAAACTTACCTTCTTGCTGATAAATGGGAAGTGGGACTTGCGGTGGCCGCTTTTCTAGGTTTTTTGCTCTCAGGTTCCTCTGCTGCCTGCCAGTGACTATAGAAGCGAGACTCACTTTTTATTTGTGCCACTCAAAATGGTGGGGGCTGCGTCGATGTGTAGGTGTTTGTGCCAGTGATGTTCAGCAGCTTAATTTACAGCTAGTTTTGCAAAGTCATTCACTGAGATTCTTGTCACGTTTTAGTATATAAAATTCTTTGAATAAGGGTGGGGAAAAACAAGTCAACTAATGTAGAAGTTCAGGCAGTGAGATCTTCCAGCTGGGACCGTTTGGTCAGAGTTTGTCAGTGTTCCTGCTCCATGGGCTTGGCAGTGACCTTTGTGGAAGGGTAGCTGCTCACCCGGTCACAGAGGATGCTTGGGCTCCTGGATGTCACCACATAACTAATAACAAAGATGTCCTTTTCAGTATAATATGATGTAAAAGCTGTAACTTTTCAGACCTTTTCCCTTGTTGAAGCTGCAAGTACTGCTCCTGCATGCATACTGCTTGTGTTATACAGCCATCTAGAGGGTCCGCTGCCTGAACCGACTTCTGTTGACCAGAAACCACAAAACTGCAGGAAGATACAAGCTCTGCTGACCCTCAGTGGCCATAACTCGCCTGCAGTGGTGTGAGAATGTTTTTAGAAATTCAGGAGTGCTGTTATGCAGGTGGTGTCATATTTTTGCGGGAGAGAAGGTGCTGACTAACCTGCTGAGGGCAAAAATCGGAGAAACACTGACAGCAGAGAAGAGGATCTGGGTGTCATAGAGGAGGATGTACCTTGAGATTTTATGGCAGTTTCACAGAGCAAACGTGGTACCTTGCATCTAGGGGCTATCAAAATTCACGCTGTAAACTGAAGGTGAGTCAGCACTGGTCAAAGAGAGAATGGATGAAAAACTGGAGGCAAAAGGCAACATGATTAAAGACCACCACGTGGCTCTGCTGTGATTCTTGGAGACCCCAGGAGGTGCATGTACAGTTCAGAGGGGGAAGGCTAACCCCTTGTGTGCTGGTGAGACTTCACGTACAGTATCAGACACAAGCCTGGCTTTCAAAGATCAGGAAACAGGAATTCTAATATGCGAAGAAGGCCTTAAGGTGGTCGGGGGGGCTGAAACCCTATTTTCTACGAGGAACTTAACGTTCCAGCAAGACCACACCCACGGAAAGCCTGCCC
>NW_010566464.1:0-369 GCF_000687285.1 Phaethon lepturus
CCCCTCATGCCTTGCTGTGGTTGCGGGGTCAGTGCGGGTCCTGCTTGTAGCCGGCCTGGGGCTGCCAGCGTCGGGCCTTTGGTGGGAACCGCCCATGGTACCTCCATCCCCTCAGCAGTCAGTGCTTCGTGTGAGGGTCTGCCCGGGTGTTTTGGGTAGCACTGGGCCTCAGGGAGCCCTGCGAGCTGAGGCAGCTGGTCCCCATCCCCTCACCTAGCTGCAGACTAGGGGCGTGATGAAAAGAGCTAAGAGGGATCTGGCGTGAGGCAGGACCCCCTGGGCAGGGTGCTGGAAATGGCTGCTCACTGTGGATGCAGGGGCGGGCTTTCTCCCAGCTCTGCAGGGGTGTTTGGTCTGCAGCCTGTCCCC
>NW_010566464.1:523-6224 GCF_000687285.1 Phaethon lepturus
CGGCCTTTCTCCCAGCTCTGCAGTGCTGTTTGGTCTGCAGCCTGTCCCACTGGCTTTTGTAGGCTCCAGCACTACCACTGCACCCCTCTGGGTTGCAGGGCCCTGCTTTATCATGTCACTAGCTATGTGCTGTCTGAAACTACACAGCTCATAGAATCACAGAATGGTTTGGGTTGGAAGGAACCTTTAAAGGTCATGTAGTCCAGCCCCCCTGCAATGACCGGGGACATCTTCAACTAGACTAGGTTGCTCAGAGCCCCGTCCAACCTGACCTTGGATGTTTCCAGGGATGGGGCATCCACCACTTCGCTGGGCAACCTGGGCCAGGGTTTCACCACCCTCATTGTGAAAAATTTCTTCCTTGTGTCTAGTCTAAATCTACCCTCTTTTAGTTGAAAACCATTACCCCATGTCCTGTCGCAACAGGCCCTGCTAAAAAGTTTGTCCCTTCATCTCACCTGTCTCCTTGGAAGGAGACAAGAACATGCTCGTGTATAGGTTATATTGACAATAAAAACACCAGTTGTAGCTATACCTCGAGTTGGGGCCCTAGAGTTGAGTGGCGTGAGGCTATTTCACATGCGTATATACACATAGATACCTACGGTAGGTAACAGCTTTCAAATACAGTATGTGTGTTACTGTTTTTGCAAGATGAGTACATTTTGGGGTGCTGGGTAGATATCTGATCTCAAAGCACCAGCACAAATGTAGAAAAAAGCTCAGATGGAGGAAGGCTGCAGCTCTCCTCTCAGCATACAGAGGGTGATTTGGGATGAAGTCGTTGCACATCTCCTGGCTCCGAGTGCTTGAGGGCCGTGGGAGGGCCTGGGCCATTGGTTTTATGTGTGGATGAGCGCTGGGCTCTGCCACTTGCAGCTGCTACTGCTGTCCAGGCTTTGTGAAGAAGAGGTTGTTGCTGGGGCTGGTCGAACAGAGTCGGTCAGCAGCTGGGCTGTGCTTGTACCTGCTGGTTTTTCTTTCTTGTGCCCATCTCTCATTGCCATGGGTTTACGGGCTCCAGCTACCTGAGTTGAAATCTTAATAAGAGGCACTGCTGCAGAGTGCTGTTGACACAGCCTTCTCCCAGTGTTTACTGGGGAGGAGAAGAGCTATGTGCCCAGCCTTTCTCAGAACTGGATGGAGGAACAGATCTAGCGTAAAAAATTAATGAAAACAGACAGCAAAACTTCTTGAAATATTTTTGAGCCACGTCAGGTTTCCCCCTAGCATTTCGCAGTTGTGCTGACACCATGAAGGGAAATGGTGCGAGGGCAGGAGCGAGCGGCAATGGGGAAGTTGCACCAGGGGAGGTTTAGATTGGATAGTAGGAAAAAATTTCTTCACTGAGAGAGTGGTCGAGCATTGGAACAGGCCGCCCAGGGAGGTGGTGGAGTCACCATCTCTGGAAGTATTCAAAAAAACATGTGGATGTGGCGCTTCAGGACATGGTTTAGGGGGCATGGTGGCGTTGGGTTAACGGTTGGACTTGATGATCTTGAAGGTCCTTTCCAACCTTTGTGATTCTGTGATTCTGTGTGAAATGGCAGTGTGATAAGCTGCCGCCCGCCGCCAGCTCCCTGGCCATGTTTTGGGAAAGCTGCTGAGGGTTGCTTTGGGTCTGTATGAAGTCTTAGGTCCCCCATGGCTCTGACTGGATGGCTGGCACATTTCTCAGGCGTTTGTTGACTTGGCCGAGGGAGGCTGAGCTGGGATGGGAAGAGCACGGGATAAGTGGGAGCTGGGTTGTCTGTTGTCACCTGGCTCTTGTGGGGTGGACGTGTTGGACAAGCCCAAGGGCACCAAAGATGATCTCTGTCTGCTCGTGTTGGCACTGGAAACGTTAGCAAGGGCGACTTCCATCCTTGTGGCATTGAGGTGGAGCCGGGTGTCCCGTTTTGCCCTGGGGGGGCTGAGGCTAAAGGAGCCCTCTCCCTTCCTTGGGGAAGTCTGTGGGGTCTCCACGAGTGGAGCCTGTGCAGTGTTCTGCCCTCACCGGTGGGCTGTTCCTGAGAAGGCAGCAATGCAGATGCTTCCCGGGGACAAGGGAGTAATTCTTCCACGGAGCTGGAGGCTCACAGGGCTTGCTGCTCGAGGAGCTGCTGTCTCGCACGGAGGAGGAGGAGGGCCAGGGCAGCTGCTGGCCGGAGACTGCTGCCGCCTCCCCTGAGCACTTGCATGTCCAGTTTCATAATCGGATTAAGGCAGCGGTATTAGAGAGGAGGGATGGGTCAGTGGGACAGGTTTACACTGGGGCTTACACGGAGGGGATTGAAGTGTATTTTTTAACCCTGCTCGGCCTGACCAAGCGGTGCAGAGGCGGCTCTGCCAAGCAACACCCAGCGGGAAGATGGGGGGAAAAGTGGCACCAGGCGGGGATGTGCTCGCCAGGGAGGAGAGCAGCCCCAGGCCGGCTGGGGGAGGGGATCCGGCCGCCCCTCCCCCCGGGAAGGCAGCCCTGCTCAGGCCTTGCAGTAAATTTGCTCTAATTACAGCCTCCAGCAGTGGGAAACCTCACTTGGAGGAAGGGCTCCTCTGGGGTGGGGGCGGGGGTGCTTCCCAGCTTTCCCAGGCAGGCTCTGTTGTCTGAGGCCTCCGCTTCCCCTGTCACTGGGAGGCCCCTTATTCCTCTCCCCTCTCCAGCTTTGCTTCTCTCTCCCCCCCGCTTTAATTCTCCTCTCCTTTGAGGCCGGGATTTGGGAACAATGCCTTCCCTGCTCCTTGCCCCCCGGCTGGAGCCGCTGGCAAACAATCAGGATCGCTCGCTGCCAGGGGCCAGGCCGAGGGGGCTCAGCCCGGCAGCACCTGCCCCGGGCTGGGGGGACCATGCTGGTTGTAGCTTGGGGACATGCCTGGTGTGGTAGCTGATGTGTGTGCGCACACCCTCTTTCCTTCTTGGGGATTGGAGGTGTCTTCTTGATCCCTTCTGGTTTGGGGAGGCCCAGGAAGCTCTGTGCAAAGATGTTGGAGGATGCTCGTGGCGACGGCAATAATCTGATCCAGAGCTGCTCTTTTTGCAGGTGGACGACGCGATGCTAATGTTCGACAAGACAACCAACCGGCACCGAGGTGAGAGTGGTCTTCTGGCTGTAGGAGAGGGAACTGCAGAGGCTTTGCCTCCTGCCTTGTATAGGGAGGAGTTAATATCCCAGAAGCAGGGCACACGGGTCGCAGCTGCTCTTTATCTTGCCTCCAGTCGCCCCATCCTTTTGCATCTGCATCCTTTACCAGCGTCCCTTGCAGCACAGAGGGCTTTTGTCCAGTGGGTTTCCTGTGCTGTAAACTTGCCGAGTTGCAGATATGTGAGAGGAGGTGGCCCCCTCCCTGCCCGCTTACCTCCGTGGCTCCAGCCCGCAGTGTGTGTCTTACCTTGTCCCAAGTAATCTGAGCTCTGGGAAAGCTGACACGAGAGCCTGAAGACTGCCTGCCTCTCGCCCCTTCCTCGGCCCAGAGCCCGCCTGTGTGCTTACAGGTCACCTTTTCTTACCCCCGTCTTGCTGGTGGAGTCTGGTTACAGGATGGGAGCAAGGCTGTAATATTTGTTCTATCCAGACCCAGCCCACCCATGGGCGTCCCTGCCTCCTGCTCTCCCAGTGAGTCTTCAGACCAACTACCCGGTGGCGTGGCAGGGCTTAATGCTAGCAAGCATTGCATCAGCTCAGAGATTTATTTGCAACAACTTAACCTGCAAACTTAGCTTTGGCGTCTTCCAAACCAAGGCCAGTAACAGCTCTGTTCTCGGCCATTCTCATGTCTGTGTGTTGTTTGAAGCACTTCCAAGCACCTCTGCCCCTGGATCAGTGAGGGAACGCTCCCTTCTGCTTTCTCTACACTGTGTGCCCTTCAGGTTTTTGTTTTTTTCTAAAGCTGTTAGAGCTACTCTGGTTGGAGTGGCTTAGGATATTGTTTCAGCTTCACCTTAAAGGGAAGAAGTGTTAACCCCTGTTCTTCCATGGGTGTCTCCCAGTCACTAGTCAATAAAAGAGTTGTCGGGTGTTTTGGAAGGAGCAGGAGGAGCTGCCAGCTGCCATGTTGGCAGCATGGGGTTCCTCCCAGGGTGCAGCAGGCCTGGTGGGGATCTGATGGGGCTCAGGACTGGTTTTGGCGTCAGGGTTTTGCTCTTGAACTCCCAAGCCTCTCTGCTTGTGGGTGTTGAGGTGAATGATGTGAAACTACCTGGGCACAGACAGACAGAGGAGTTTATGAAGAGACTTTTCTGGCAGTATGGAGGAAAAAGTGGCGTTCTGGGCAGCAGATCCACATCTATTTTTAAAAGTTACTTGAAAGCACCATGGAATTGGCCTGTTCTGGAAAGCATAAAGCTCTGCTTAATCCCAGCTTGCTTGTAAGGCAAGTTTAAAGACATCCTCCCACCTGCCTCAGTTTTCCAGAAGCGGCTGCAGTCAGCTGAGAGGAGTCTAGTCTGCCCACCTGAGCTGGTCTTTGCCAAAACTGTCAGCAAAGGGGTTGGTGAGAGAAAAGAGGTGTGAGCGTGGGCCAGGAACATCCTGTCCTGTCCTACCCCAGGTACTAACCTTACTTTGATGAAACTTTGCAAATCGTTTCGCTTGTGTATCTGTCTTGCTCTGTACAACTGCGTTGCTGATATTTGCCTGCTTTATGACTGATGACTGAAGAGGAAACATGCAGGGTGTTATGGTGGTGGGGTGCGTTTAGTGAGTATGGTGACGTCCTGGCAAGCAGCTGTTCATTTCTCCACTGACTCTCTTTGTGTGAGCGTCTGCTGGGATCCTCCCCAGCATTATCAGCCATGTGGTCTGCCTTGCAAATAACAAAGTTTAAGAAAAAAATACTTGGTTTTGAGAGCAGTTGGGTTCAGAGGGCGTAGGAAGCACAGAAAGAGGAGGAAGGGGGAATCTGTAAGGGGATGGTCCTGTTCTTGTGGATAAAAGCAGGATTTGCTGGAGAGGGAAGATGAGTGACAGCTGTTTTAGAAAGGGCTGATTATACTGTCCAAGAAGCCTGTGGCTCCTTCTCTTCTGCCAATAAAAGGATATGGGTAGCAGGTGCAAAACTGCACAGAGCTCTGACCTGATCAAGGAGTTTTGCCTTTTCTTCAGGGTTTGGGTTTGTCACATTTGAAAGCGAAGACATTGTGGAAAAAGTGTGTGAAATCCACTTCCATGAGATCAACAACAAAATGGTGAGTGTCTGGGGCAGTACCTGGGGGAGAAGGGACAGAGGTATGGGATAGAGTGGGGCAGTGGCACAGGAGCAGGGTGTGAGGTACTTGGGTCCTGACACCCTTCCCTCTGCTGTGGGGAATTGGATTGGGTCTTTTCCCCAAAATCACAGCAGGCAGCCTGGGAAAGAAACTTACAGTGTGGACGTGAACCAGCATGATACCGAGGTTTCAAGGAGAAAAGCTAACTGTAACAAGGAACTGTGCAATCCTTGGAAGTTTCAAAGTTACATGAAACCTCTTGGTGGCCTGGGAGAGGACAGGTTTTAACTTTATTCAGAAATGAGGAAAATCAGGCTTTGAGGCCCTGGTACAGGGCCAGGTAGAGCATCAAGGGCAGCATTAGGAGGAGAAAAGCAGTGTTTGAGCTCCCCATTGTGTGCGGTGGCTGCAGAGCGAGGGGGAAGGCTGGCTGCATGCAGGCCAGAGGCAGGGACACTAGGGAAGGACAGCAGGACGGGCTGCCGGCAGTGGCCAGGGCTGGGGAGTGCTGTCATG
>NW_010566464.1:6255-21014 GCF_000687285.1 Phaethon lepturus
TCAGGGCGGGCAGCGCTGCCTGGCCTGCAGCCGGGGTGCTGCCTGTGCTCTGTGGCACCGCTCTGTGCTGGTGGAAGCTGAGCCTGATCTTTACTTTCTTGTGGCAGGTGGAGTGTAAAAAAGCGCAGCCGAAGGAGGTGATGTCCCCAACGGGCTCGGCACGAGGGCGGTCCCGAGTCATGCCTTACGGGATGGATGCCTTCATGCTCGGGATCGGCATGCTGGGTAAGCCCAAGGACAGGTCTCCTCCCCAGCTGCTGGTCCTGCCAGGCAGCAGCTTAGAGCTTTTATTCCGAGAGCAGGCAGGGCGGCCAAGGGCCGCTCTCCCTGCTGCAAGGCCGGGGATGCTGGGGGGGGAATGCCGGACCTGTTTGCGATCACAACTTGCCCTCTGGTGGCACCTGGAAAAACTGCAAACTTGTCACTGCTGCCCTGCGACAGCCGGGGCTGGCAAGACACAGCCATGTGCTGGGCAGCTCCGGCCCTCTGCGACTCCATTAACGGTCCCGCAATGCCATAGCATATAGACTGTAATTCTTTAATGGCGCTTGTGGAGTAGGATGTAACTACATAGCTGAACCGAGCGTGGAGTAATCTGTGCCCAGGCATCTTCCTCCCACACTTCTACAGACTTACCAACAAATTAGTTGGTTAAAGAGCTCCCAAGCTTCCACTTGCAACAGTGGTCCATATAAATGTCCTCACTGCCATTTAAAGACCATAACAGTGCCCTTGAAGTTCTAGTTAAGCTTTGTCTCGCCTCGTTCCCTCCCTCTCAGGGGCAGCAAGTATGCAGTATTGCAAGGAAAACCATACACTTACCGTGGGACTGTCTTGTAAGGAGGAACTGGTGACAAGCAGGCTGGGTTTCATGCCTATCAATGATTCTAAGGCAAATGTGTTCAGATAAAAGATTAAAAAAAGCAAAGTTGTTTGCAGCCCTCCCTTCTAGGTCTATAAACCCTCAAGCCTGGATCTGAGAGTCAAGCATGACCTTTCCAGCGTGGGTGCTGCTCCTGGCTTCTCTTCCTCCCTCTATTCATTCTAGCCAGGCTTGAGCTGAACCAAGGACACACTGTTTGCTCAGGATCACTGCTGGTGTTGCTGGGCAGGGTGTACTCAGCCTGGCCCTCCTTGCTAAGTTTGCCCAATAGCAGTTAGTCACTGAACAAAACCCCAAAAAGGGCATTTTTTTCCCCAATGTTTTTGCTTGACTTCTTGAAGGAAAATACATTTCCAGCCTGTGGTTTTGGGTTTTGCCTTTTCTAAGCCATCTGAATTTAAAGCAGCAAGGCTCAAGCTGAGTCATTGGGAAATCCACGTACTCATGTCTTGGGAGATCTCAAATCAAATATTCATCTCTCAGTTGGTGCCCTGCGTTCTCACAGGCTTGTTCAGTATAGGTGGTCAGCTTCCCAGGGAACGGCAGGAATTGTCCTCGTACCCGGCACCAGGAAGAAGCACTCTGCCTGCATTTGCTAGCACTTCTAGTGCAAAAGTGACTCAGAGCTACTCAGCCGTTCAAATGCCCCCACCTCCCTGATCTCCTCCTATTTGTAAATCCAGCTGATGCATGAGAAAGCCTTAGTCTGCAGAGCTGTGAGTTTCTGAGAAGGAAGCCTCCATGTCCTTACATGTTTGGACTGAGGAAAAAAAATGAAACAGGCCTGCTAAAACTCTTCTGCAGACGTGCATGTGCGTAGACTCTGCCCAGCAATTTCCTGGGGTTTTTGCTATTAGCCTTATTTGTGCTTTCTAACACTAATGGTCACGCTGCTTGTGAGCAGCCAGGCAGAGGACATGGACCCTGTGAGCTTGCAGTAACAGAGCCCTTTTCTCTTCCCCCAGGTTATCCAGGCTTCCAAGCTGCCACCTACGCGAGTCGAAGTTACACTGGCATTGCACCTGGCTACACTTACCAGTTCCCTGGTGAGTGGCGCTCCCTGCTTGGTTTTTTGGTCTGCCTTCAGGTGGTGGGAGTCCCTGGCGTGATCCGTGACCCAGGCTCTGACCCTTTCACCCTTTTCCCTGTTTGGTCTTTCTTTAAATTGGAGACGGATGTGGAGGGGGGAGGGGAGAAGCCATGGAATAGGTGGGAACAGCCTGTCCTTCATTAGGATTATCCTCACACTCCAGTAGCAGGAAAAGCCCAAGGCTGCTCTGATGCCCTTTATGTTAGCCTCCTCCGTAGGGCTGCTGCTGTGACACAGAAGGGCCCCTGCAGCTCTGCCTGTCTCGCTGCCTTTGTGTGTGTCTGTCTCTCTTTACCAGAGTTGCCACTGCTCTGAAAGTAGCACAGAATTTTAACATGTGGCTTTCCATGGGCCAGGGAACTCCTAGGCACCCGAAATGCAGGCGCCTGCAACGCTACAGTTGTGTTCTGAACAGCGCCTGGATCACTCACAGCCTCCAGAAAACATGTGTGAGGGCAGTGGGTTGCAGATCTCCCACAAATGGGGTGCTTTCAAGCTCCCAACCTTGCCATGTGCTCAGAACATGGATTCTGCGATCAATGGCTGGAACCTGCTGTGGGGCAGCTGCTCAGAGCTTTCTGGGGCCTCTTTTCCCTGTTCTCTGTGAGGCAGGGGAATGAGGTAGAGCACACTCAGGGAAAAGACTCTCTTGCTATTTTCTAGAGAAGTGGCAACTCTGAGCATCCTTTCCTTACTCCATCCCTCAGTGTGATGGTTTATATATGAAGTCTTGATGTTAGGGGCTGGGAATGGGAAATTTCCTCTTTGCCTGAGGCAAGCCCAGGCTGACCATGGCTGAAAGCTGCTGTTGCCTCCTAGCTGTCTGGAAGTTCTCTGTGAATCCAGTTTATGGGTCTCAATCACTATGGCTTCAAGTGCCTCATTGTAAACCCATGCCCAGATGAGTGTGGCACGTACTGAGCACTCAGTGGCATTGCAGCTGAGAGCTCAGACTAGATGGGTCACAGAGCAGTGCTCCGGGGCAGACCTGAGGCTGCACAGGGAAGCTTGCACTTGCCCTGCCTTGGCCAGATTTATTCTAAGGATAAATGGATCCTTTCAGTCTCCAGGGCAGGGGTCCAGCATCTTTCAGCACCAGTTATAAATTAGTTTAAAGAAGACACTGGTCTGGTCACAGTCCGGCTGCAGGCTGCTCCCCCAGCAGACCCCGGTTGCTGTCTCTCTGCGGGGTCTCCCTCAGAGCGTTTGATGAGTTCCTAAGCTGTCTTGCATTTCATTTTTAGAGTTCCGTGTAGAGCGGACCCCTCTCCCGAGTGCCCCCGTCCTCCCTGAGCTCACAGGTCAGTCCCGCTCATTTCCTACACTCAGAAGCTGGAAGGGGAGAAGGGGGCTTTGGGCTGTTGTAGTGGTGTCGCTGCTCCACAGCCTGGTGCAGTTAGACTGTTTCCTCTTCCATTTGTACAAGCTCCATCTAAAGCTGGGGCTGGAAAGACGGAGAGGCAATCAGAGCCATGTGTATTGCCTCTGAGAAGGGCAATGCAGGTCATACCAAATGAAGGCATTTAATCCTTAGATGGTGTTTCCTGCTGCTTGCCTCCTTTTTAGCTCCTTGTCCCAGGCTGGGTGTAAACCAGATACGGAAAACTGCAGAGACCAGAGTGAATTCTCAAAGGTCTACAAATGACCTTAACCTGAGCTGCTGCAAGGATGAGATTTGGAGTGCTGGGAGGAGGGAGAGGGCATGGGGGCACTCCTGGTTGCTCTAATCCCGTTTCCCTGCACAGCAGGGGCTGCAGGGAATGCTTTCCCTGCTTGGGGTGGTGCAGGTCCCCAACTACTCCCACATGAACTGCCCGGGCAGAAGTGAGTGTGGTGGGATGTACAAAGTCCTGCAGTGCCCGTAGGGAACTATGGAATGAAAGAGGGGCAGAGGACCATTCTCCAGAGACTAGTCCTGGCTCAGTGTCCTCACAGTGCAAATGCCCTCCGGATCCTCAACCTCTGGGTTGTGTGCAGCGTGCTCTCTCTAGGTGATGCTCCTTCTGTCTGCTCTCCCTTCCATGGCCATGTTTTCCCCAGCTCTGTCATGTCCATGGTTTTTGTCCTAGAAAAGCAGCTTTGTGTAGCACCCTGCTCCCTGTGTGCCATCTCATTTCTGTGGTGTTCCTCCTCTCCAGTGCTTCCTTGCCTCCACCTGTTTCAGGGTTTGAATCTCTCTGCAATGGGTGTCTGGAAAAGCTTCCTGAGAAGCTCTCCTGGAATTATCAGTACCAACAGGCTTGAAAGGGGGTTTCTGTGGCACAGAACCGTGTTGATGCTCAGGGAGTCCCTGTTCTGGAGGATGCAGAGGTTGGCAGCCACCAATGAACAAACTGGCCTGAGGAAGGTAGGGGGAGACCAAATCCTAGCTCCCTCTTAACAAAACCCTTCCCTGACGCCATGTATGCAACTGCATAAGCACCTGACCCTCAGCCTCTGAGCCTTTTGCTTGCCAAGCAAAGGAGCTGTGGGTCCAGTTGTTTTATTTACATGTGTGTTTTCCAGAGAAGCCCATAAAATTTGCAGAGGAGCATTGGTGACTTGGCAAAAGTGTTCTTCCCTCCAAGGTCCACCCCCAGCTGCACTGTGCCTTTTCCTAGTGGAGGTGAATCACCCAGGGCCTGGCTGTCAGCAGCGGCTGGGGTGCACCACGGCTCTGTACAACAAGCAGTTATTAATGCTGCTGTCCTGGCTGGGTGCCATGTTAGCTTACAGTCCTGAGTGTCTTGCTGAAGTACCAGCTGGGGATCGTGGCATTCTTCCCTTCCCATTACGCTTACCTACTGTTAAACAGTCACTGTGCAGCCTCTTGGCTAGGCCAAGAGCTGCGATTCCCATGTATAGGCTGGAGTTGGTCCCACGAAGGGCAGGGCCCCCTTCGTTCCTACAAAGGCCCGGCGAGCTGTGCAGCGCTCGAGGGCCCTTGTGCCTTCAAGTGGATGCGTGTGTGTAAATGGGCTGCGCTTTATGGGCTTGGCAAGTGGAACTGAGATGAGGGGATGGCACAAGCAGGGATGATTGCTCCAGCGCGCAGGCAGCTAACATGCAGGTGCTTTGTCATCACTACACAAACCCGCTGTCTCAGTAGCTAGACTGCAAAGGCAAGAAGAGGTTTTCCTGGAAAAAGAATTGGAATCTTTTTGAGAAGACCTGGCCTCTTTTCTCAGAAAAACTGCATTCATTCAGCTGTGTGTTAGGGACTTCACACAATGATGGGGCAGGAGGGTGGCTGCCAGCAGCCTTTCCTCCCCGGAACAGCATCTTTGGGGGTGATGCGAAGCAGCAACATGCTCACGTTGGCCCAGGGCCTGTAATGAGCGGCTAACCCAGATACAAGCCTCATATGACGTTTGCTTGAAACAGGCTGGTGCCTGCTACTAAATATTCCCTTATAAGCTAGTCTGGGTTTCAGCCTTAACGGGATTGATTTGTTCTGACCTCTTTTTATGGTGCTCTAAACAGAATCACAGTGAATTTCACATTCAGGCATGAAATGCTGACCCAGTCATTTTAAGGGCAAAGAGAAACATACTGGCTAGATGCCTCCTGCCCTGAGGGCTGAATGCCTGTGGCAGTAGAGTTGGGAATTAGAACTGCTACATATAAATTAAGACTTACTGTTTTAATTAAGCCATTTCTAGTTCCTGCTCCCTAGGTATATGTTTCCTGCTCTTCTACAATGAACAGCAAGGGTTTGAGCAGTTCAGGAGCAAAACTCGGGGTAGGGAGGATGTTGCGTCTTGAGCAAAGTAGAGAAATAGGGAGAAAGGGGCTATTAAACTGTTATTCAAGAATAGTACCAAGGGACAGAGAGGAGGAGCTGAGCCTCAGGACGCTGGGCTGTCAGCTGCTGTCCCCGAGCTGCTGTGTTTCTGCACATTTACAGCCAAAATCTGGATCTGTAGCTTCAGATTAAGTGCATCTTGCAAGCTAAGTAGCGACAGGATACATCTGAAATTGCCCACTTCTAGTTCAGCTCTTCCACGTCATGCCCTCAGCTGCTCCAGGGTGTGGGCTTAGCAGAGCTAAGTGATCTCTGGCTAGTGAGTTCCCCCAGACATTCGCTGTGCAAAAGGATACTAATAAATGCAGGGCTGTGCACTTCCCTATTGTCATCCTTTTATGTCCTGTGTGATGCACTAATCTGATACGTCTGTGTGGGCCTGGTGTTTTGCAGCGGGAACTGAAGGCTCCTGTTGAGGAGTTTCCCATGTAGCCACAGTGCCCCTCAGATGCCTGTTCCTTCTTTTCCAGCAATCCCCCTCACTGCGTATGGACCAATGGCGGCAGCAGCAGCTGCGGCGGCCGTGGTGCGAGGGACAGGTAACTGCCACTTTCCTCCCCAGCGCGGTGTCCTGTCATGGAGGTTTACAATGGGCTGCGGGAGGGGGGTGGGACGGGGTTGCATTTTTGGGATCTTCACTACGTAGTTTTGCTGCCTGCTGTAGGTTCCACCCCCAGTCGCACCGGTGGATTTCTGGGCACCACCAGCCCTGGGCCGATGGCAGAGCTTTATGGAGCCGCCAACCAGGACTCAGGGGTCAGCAGTTACATCAGCGCTGCCAGTCCAGCCCCGAGCACCGGCTTTGGCCACAGCCTAGGGGTGAGTGTTCCCTGTCAGGCTCCGTGCAGGCGGAGGAAGATGGAAAGTGGCACAGCCAGGGGAAGGGGCTGCATCTCCACATGGTGGTGGGGGTGAGCAGCAGTGGGCGGACCCCTCTCAGCCCACAGCCTGCTTTCTGGTTAAGAAATAGCACCTGCTGCAGCATTTGCCATGCCACCGCTGAGCCCCAGACCACAGACCAGTGGCGCAGGATGGAATGGTTCACTTGGAACCTGCATCCTTGGCCTCCAGTGGCTCACCCTGACCACCACTCAAGGTCCTAATCTCCAGACCTTTCCCTGATCTGGCCCACACTTTCCAAGAGCCTGTCTTGGCCCTGATGCAGTGTCCTGCAGTGTGATGTGCTCTTTAGACCTGGCACATCCAACTGAAACAGGCTTTCCCAGCATTTGGGCCATGACTGGGTTTGTTGTGGTAGTAATTCTCCTTCGCTTTTGTTTTGTTTAAAAGTGGGGGTTTAATTCTTTCTTCACAGGGTCCCTTGATTGCAACAGCTTTTACCAATGGGTATCACTGAAGCTGGGGACCAAGGAGGCAGGAGGTAAGAGAGCTTCAAACAGGAACGGGTAATGAGAGGAGTGAAGTTCTGAGGTAGCCCCTGTGCTTGGGCTCTCAGCAGGAGCTGTGGATGCCGCTGTGAGGCTCACCAGCCCGTGGGAGGAGTCCTGCGGCCAGCCTGGGGCTCTCTTTGGCACCAGAGGGTTGTCAGGTTGGGTTCCTACCTTATGCTCCCCAGTCTGGGAGTGCTGTGGAGAGGTCACTTAGTGTCTGGATGCAAAGAGGAAGGCAATGGGAGCACTGACAGAAAGAGGAAAGGTCTGCAGGGTTGGGCAGAATCACAACCCAGTGGTGACCCTGAGAGACAAGCTTGACTCACCTGCATGGCGGGGGAAGCCTCTTTGATGCAGCTGGTAGTTCTCACTGCTGCTGAGGCCCCTTCCTCTCCTGCCAGGCAGAAGGAAAATCTGGGTCTAATCAGTTTTGTTTCAGGTCCTCGGATGGGCCTGAGAGGGAACTGGTGGATGGTCTCTGCTTTGCAAACATGGCTGCAGTTAGCTGGCTTAAAATTAAAATTAAAAAAAAAAACAAACAGCTTTTCAAAAAGGAGGGCAAAAACTTGCAGGGAGCAGTGTCCAGACAGGAGCCCATGGCGGCCTGGCAGGGCTGCACTGAGCTGAGTACTGGAGGAACAGCTGGACCCCTCTGCGTCACAGGCCTCCCGGGGGCCGGGAGTGCCACAGGTCCGGGCAGGCAGGCTGCACGGCGTGTGGGGCCTTGTTTCCCAGGCGTGCACGTTGCCATTAAAGATGGAAGCACCTCTGCTGCCCTGTCACTGTGCCAGCGAGATGCACAGCAAGTCTGTGCTGGGGCAAGTTTGGGTATCGAGCATTTCTGTCAGATCACACTGGAGGAAGACCCCAAGAGAAAAGCTGTTGATTGTTCTAGATCCTGTCCCTTCCCTCCCCTGCTGTGTCCCACAGATTCCCCAGTGACCTAACCGAGGACAGCGGCTGGAGGATCTGGTGAGCCTCGGGGGATGAGCCAAGGTTACCTTTTTCTTGAATCAAACTGCACACTGCCGGCTGGCTGCCAGGCTCCTGCCGCCCTGCCCCGATCTCTCCATTTGACCAGACCACACTGGACTGAACCTGAGGAGATCATCTCGCTTTCTTACTAACCACCGACGGTTTACGCTTCCCCCCTCCCTGCCCCCAGCCCACCGATTCTTCTTTTATTTATTTTATTAGCTGTTAGTTTTATTTTTTTATTTTATTTTTTTATCTTTTTTTGGGGCTACCCCTTCTTTTTGTTGTTTGCTCTTTCCCGAGCTAGTAGACATATTTTATGAATTGGCTTTGTGATTGTGTTAGGTAGTTTTTATTGAGGAGTATTTTTATTTGGCTTTGAAACTGTTTGGAATATTTTCAACTCTGTTGTTGTTGTTGTCAGTGTTTTTAAAGCACGGTATGTAACAAGAATGCAGTTCTGAAGGGAAGAAAGAGACACAGAGAGAGCAAAGGCTGAGAGGAACTGATGTATTTCTATTTTTTTTAAAGAAACTGTTTTTAATTGTTTCTGTTTTGTAAATGTGAGGCTTTGAAAAGTGTGAAACTCCAAGGATCTGAAAACGTTGGACATCGCTATGGAACAAAACAAATGTATATTTTGCTAAGTGAAAAACACTATCCTTACAGCTGAAAGATTTTTTTTTTTCCCTAGGTTTAGTTTTACGTGGGGTTTTCTTTTTCCTCCTGTATAATATGTAAATATCGCGAGCTGAACCTGGCTGCCGCCTGCAGCCTGGCTCCAAGGAGCAGCTCCAGGTCTTGGACTTGGTGCCGCAGTGTGAGCAATACTCTCCAGCAGAATCCTGACAGGACTCCGTTCTTTTTTTGTACACCTTTTACTGTAAGATTTTAAGACCTCTGATGAGATGAAAGGGGGGGTGGGGGCGGGGGTGAAACGTACCGGCCATCGGCTGTTTTGCTGAGTGGGTTAAAGCTGCTTCCAATCGCTCGATGTACAGACTCCATCACTGGGCTCCGTAGTGCCAGCCTCTGGTTTGGCTTTAGGTAAAGGGCTTTACCGCCATTGCTTGTCTTGGTTACTTTGAAAGGAATTCACTCTCCAAACACTATCGCTTGTGTCAAGATTTCCTGGGAAAGGGGATCCTCCTCGGGAGGTGAGGGTGTCGGAAGGGCTGTCAGCCAGGGCCAGGGGGAGATTTGGGTGGTCATTCTCTGAAGGGCAGGGCGCTGGGTTGGGGAGTCATTAACGGGGGAGAAAAGCATTAGGGTGATGATTTGGGGGCGGGTTAAGGGCTTCTCAGGGATTATATGAATTATAGAATTGCAGCTTCCCATTTGCTTTACTCTGTGTTCTGAAGACTGTGGGAATTTGTCCGTTGTCCTGTGCAGGGGTGATCTGGTCCCTTCTCCAGAGGCTGCTGGGGCTTCCCCTGGCGCAGTCCAGGCCCCTGCTAACAAGCACTCTGCCGGGGGAAGCCTCCAGCAGGAGTACATGGGGCAGGTTTGGGTCTGGATTTCAGTGAACCAAAGACCTTGTTAAGGGGGGTGATTAAGCCTTTTATTAAGATGCAGCCAAACTCTTTTCCCAGGGAAATAACAGCTTCATCTTAAGTTTTAAAAATCATTCCCTCTCTTCCCCCAAACTGAGCCCCTGTAAGGGAGAGGGGCATTTAGAATAGGACTGGGAGGGCGACAGTGCCCGCAGGGCCGCCCTTCTCTTCCATCCCTCCCCGTCTGCCGGAGCTTGTTCTGACCTGGGCGATGCGTTTGGAGAGTTCTGTTTAGGTAAGAGGGTACTTAACAGATCAGTACTGAAAACACAAAGCAATAATTTTTGTTACTGAGACAAGAGTCTGTATGTCTGTTTTTTTAAATATTTCCTAAGTAAAGAAGAGCTGCATTTTATTGGGTTTATTTTTATTCTATATACTTCAAATTTGGGTCTGCAGACAGCGCTTTCCTCCGTCTTGGTATATGCGCTGAACTGCTTCCGTGCCCCCTCCAGACATCCAAGGCCAGCTGTGCTGCTGCTGGGCTGCGATTCACTCTCTGGCCAGTGCTGCCACTGCCTGGAGGCTGGGGCTCCGGTTTCAGGGTGGGCATTTTTTTTAAAAGAAATAAAGCTGTCTTTTTAAGCCAGTAAGTTATTACACTTCAATGTTTGTTCTCTCCACACCTGTAACCCTTTTTCCAGATTTCAGTTTTAAATTCCTAATAAATTATTTGAAAACTGTCCTTCTCTCTCATTATTCGGGGGTGGGAGATTTTCAGATGGAGGAGATTTCAGGTGAAGGTGGACCTGGCAGGAGTCATATCCTGCCATTAGGAAAAAAGCCCCAGGCAGAGCCCTGACTCTGTGTTCTGCTCCCAGACTTTGGCAGTGGCCCAGTTTATAATGGGAGGCAGATCTGGCTTTAACAGAGATTGTGTCTCTTCCCTACGTTACAGATGATTTGTATATGTATTTGTAAGTTCAAGAAAGGAGGAGACAGTGCGGTCTTTAGAAGTTTGGCTCTCATGCTCTGGATTCAATGACTACGGTGGACCGAGAAGGCTACATCTAAGAAAGTAACATATGGAAATGGGAAGGAAAGAAAAGTCCTTAACAGACAAGACTAAGAGAGAGAGGTGAATTCTAACAGTGTGAAATAGTAGGCAACCCTGTGCAACAGGTCTTAATTATAGAAGATTCTTAAAAATAATACAAGGCTCAAGCCTGTAAGTTTAGGAACCAGTTGTAAGTTGGGATGGCCTCACAAGCATACTGAGGACCAGCGGCTTTGTATGCAGCACAGGTTGGGAGAAACCAAAAATAGCATTGGTGGAAAAATCTTTACCCTGCTGGGATTTTTCTCATGAGGCACTCTTGTAATGCTCATGTGCTCACTTTCCCACACTTGGTGATCCTCTTGTTGAATTAAAATGTATGAAATCCAAGATAAGACAGTATTTTTGATTTGTGACTTTTTTAAGAAGGCCAGTTTATTGGAAATTTTCTTTGCAACATCACTAATAAATAGGACATTAAGTGAGGAAAAAGGAACCAGAGAGTCTTAAGGTCCACAGGTAAGAGAACAGAGAAATAATTTTAAAAAAAGGAGTAAAGGTGGCCAGAGTAGCAAGGGTAAAAGAGAACACTTACATGGATATTGAAGGGAAAGTCAACAGATTGATCTGTGGGCAAAAGATTAAATTCTTTTTTTTCTGAACTAACTATGGCACAGACTGTCCTTTACCTCAGCCTTTCATGTTTGTTCAGTGTTCTGTTAGGACATGAGAATTTGGAATCTGTAACTCCACGTCGGTTTGGCTTTAGGTAACCTGTGAGTGGGGAATCCCAGAGAATCAAGAGAGCTTGTGAGTGATCAAAAAAAGTCAGAATAGTTCTAGTTGTTGAACAGCATGTCTACCTTTAGCTATGGGTATGTCAACATCTTATGGATACTTTAGGCACCCTGGCAGTTTCAGCTACTATGAGATGGAAGATGTCCTCATCACCCCTTATAGAAACATGCATTTGAACCTACTGAAGGGTGCTGAACCCTAAGCTTCCTGAATAAGCACTCTGGTATATTAGGCTGTTGCAGAAAGGTAGGACTCTTCCTCTGCTCTTAAAAACCGAAGGCTTGTTCGGTGCTTTAGAAATAAACGCAGACTCTCACTATCAAGTGAGCAGCCTAGGATCTGTATCTTGAGTATGCAAAAATGCCAAACCTATAGCCCTAACAGTGTTGGAGCCTCTGGGGTCTAAATATAAATGCAGTTATTTTGGACTTACCCCATGCTGACTCTAGGAAGCTCTTTCTTGCCCATCTTTTGATCTTCTTTCAGGGTTCCCAACTCGCCTCATGCCTTAGCATAGAGAACAAAAGGGCTTAACTGGATTCTGCTTTGGTGCTGGAAAAAACAGAAACTGCTGTCTAAGCTACTGAAGTCTGCTGTGTATGTTGAAACTTTTAAACCCCGTTCATTTCCAGTATAACTCCCTTAAGGTCACGTAAAACCAGATGCTATTCCTTGTTGAAGCCAGATACAGAGGCTTTCCTGGTTGCTTGGCTCCTGTTTTTTTGCCTAGTAGTACCTCTTTCTCCTATATGGTTTTGAAGTAAAAAAACAGCTTGAATTTTTTTCAGTTCAGCTCATGCCAAATTGTCATTTGAGGTGAATGGATGACCTGTACCTTATTCTTTGAACTAGGCCAGGAGAATCCATGGAGAGATACAGGATTAATGGTAAGTGGGATCCCATGAAAAGAGGATGCCAGTATAAGTAGGATGGATATTAGTGTGCCACCGATTTCCAACGTAATTACCACACTACTACTATTTTTCTACTAGAGAGACCTTAAAAACACTCAGATCTTTCAGGCTGGCTTCTAATAGTAGCATTAAAAGAATTTAATAGCAAAAATCTAGAGAACAAATATTTGCCTTCCTGGCTTTCAGAGATTTAGCTCCACTGGCCTTCAACTGATCATGTCACGACCTCCTGCCCACAGCCTCTGATGGAAGAAGTCTGCATTTAGTAACATAAATACTGGCTTGTTTATCTCATACCTGTGTCAAGGTGAGCTTGTCTTATAAAGAGACGCATTTTCCTTAGCACCAGGCTCTCTGTCAAGTCCTCCAAGAATGAAGTCCCTGGCCCTGCTTTTCCTGCTGTCTGGTGCGTAGGTGGCACTCATCCCCCAGCACCCCTGGACTGGTAACACCATCCTTAACTCTAACCTTTGTGTCCCTTCTCAGTGGGCGCAGCCAGCGCTGCCGTCTCACCCATGGCCATGTGGAACCTTCGCAGCATGATCAAATGCACCATCCCGGACAGCCATCCGCTGCTGGAATTTGCTGATTACGGCTGCTACTGCGGCTTGGGAGGCAGGGGAACACCAGTGGATGAGCTTGACAGGTTTGTAAAACTCTGCTTTGACAAACCTGTTCCTTTGCCTGTGCTTTCACGGTTCTGCACGCCACCTTCATCTCAGCTGGCCCTGCCTATGAATGTTCACAAAACTCGCCGGCTGCTGTGAGTGAAGCTTTCTCTCAAAGACCAATTCAAGGAAAAATGCTGTGTAACATCACACCTTGATTCCTTATTACTAAGAGAAAATATAATCCCAACAACTCTTTTGTTGCTTCTGCGGCAGCTAACCTGCACTTTCTCCAGCATTTTTTTTTTGCGGCAGTGCTGTGCCAGCAGCCCAGACACAGCTCTGCGCACCCACTGCCCTGTGCACAACCATCAACACATGCAGAGCTGAGCTGCAAGATGCTAAGAAGGGGCTTGGGCAGTTTAGAGATCACACAAAACTGACAGCCGAGACGCAGTGAATTGTGTCAGCTGTTAGCTCTTCAGCTACTGGCCATTGACAGGGAGTGTAGGGTAAATGCTGTCTTTTGCTTTCTCTGTGCCCAATGGACAACTCTGTGAAGATGCTCCAGTAAGTACATGTGTACCAGACATCTCTTGGACCATTAGCTGGCAGAACCATGTCCCTTTGAGGTCCTTCGTGTCTGCTCTCTTATCACTGGGTATCTTTTTTTTGTTGTTCAACGCCTTGTCAAAGCAATACTAGCGTATTTATGTGTCTTACAGGTCAGATGAGTTTCTAGTATTTTCTGCCTTTTTCCTCCTTGTTTCCCAGGTGCTGTCAAGCACATGACGAATGCTACTCGCAGGCAAAGAAACTAAAAGCATGCAGATACCTCGTGGACAACCCCTACACACAGTCATACAGCTTCAGCTGCTCCAACAGTCAGATTACGTGTAACAGTACGTCCACTTCCATGTCACTCCGCTTCAAACATTGCTCCAGTCTCTCTCCTGAAGGAACGGGGCCGCGGCGCACTGGATGCGTCTGTGGCAGGAGGGTGCGGTGCACGTCCCTGCCAGGGAGCTGGTTGGTAGAAACGGGGCACCTCACACCGGCACCGAGTGAACATTCTTCATTACCACACAATTTAAACTTTATGGAGGATATACGGTATCGCAGTACATAGGGCAGCCTGTCCCCTCTTCAGGGGATTGAGTTCCTGTGGTACTTTTCTGGGAGTCCCTTTAATGGTGGTACTTAGGTGGTCAGCATGCTAACTGGGAAGTGTTCCACAGCTTCTGCCAGATACCTCTAACGTAACAGTGGAGCTTTTATAGGGCTCTCAAACGCAGATAAATAGCAGATAGGCTGGCAAAGAGAACTGCAGGGAAGGAATGGCGGAGCACGGAAGTTGCACGCAGCCTTGAGGCCAGAGGGTTAGCGGGGAGAAGCACATACACCCCCAAAAGGATGGCAGCAGTGAAACGGCTATGCCCTGGCAGCAGAAACGCCTGCCAGAGCCACTGCGGTGCCTGGTGAAGGAGCTGCAGGGTCTGACCGCTCCTGCTCTCTCCTCCAGGCAAGAACGACGAGTGCAAGATGTTCATCTGCAACTGTGACCGCACGTTGGCCATATGCATGGCCAAGGCGCCCTACAATCCCGAGTACCACAGGCTGGACACCAAGAAGTACTGCAAATAGCCGTCCTCGCGCGCCTCCTGCCCCTCAGGGCAGCGAAGGCCCGCGGCGGCCTGGCACTAATAAAGGCCTTGCAACGACCGCGCGGCTCCCGCCTCCGCCTCGCGCCGCGCTGAGGGGAATGG
>NW_010566465.1:0-376 GCF_000687285.1 Phaethon lepturus
GTGATTCTGTGATTCTGTGATTCTGTTTCTGCTTCGTTCCCTTCACCCTCAAGTTATTATTCGATTTTTGGTGGAAGGAGATTTTTCCCCAATCTCACCGTGTGCCTGCCCAAGTCAGTTCTGTTTCAGAACAGCAGAGACTCAAACCTTGACAAATAAGCATACAAAAGGAAAGTGTAACAGCTGAGGCGACAATGAAAACTTTTATTCAAGGACAAGAAATAAAACAGGCCATCTGAGCAAAACCGCTTTGCCATTTGTTGTAAAACTCAAGCCCAAGTGCTTTTGCTACTAGTCCAGCTGGCAGCCTTCGCTGACCATTCCTACACCTTGACTCAGCTGGCGAGCACGCGTTGGCGAGCGCGGTCAGCAAGCC
>NW_010566465.1:388-3267 GCF_000687285.1 Phaethon lepturus
ATGCAAGCGGCAGCGAGGAGCTGAGCGCCTACCAGAGCGCACCCGTAGCTGGGACTGAACTGAAACCAGGCAGAAAAGACAAGCTGTTCATCTAACGTCGTCTCCTGGTTTCATCTAATTTAAACTGTGGGAAAAGCTCAACCTGTGAGCCAGCAGAACGCCCTAACCGCACTTCACTGGAGAAGCCCTATTTATGTAATAACTGAAAAACGCACACAGATATTAAAAAAGAACACTAGATTCCTCCATGCATATAGTAAGAATGATGGTGGGAATTATGTGGTTGGTGACCACAAGGACTGGAAAAGGAAGACCGGTTCTGTTCTCCTAACCACTGTATGGGTTATAAGCCAGCAGCTGGCAGAGCCAGCCGTGGGATTCATGAGGGCCTGAGCTGCCGGCAGCGGGACTTGTCACGAGCTGTCCCTTCTGCTCTCTGGCCCGTAGTGGGACGATCAGAAAGAAAATTCCTCCCATCTCTATCTCAGCTGTCAGAAAGTAAGCTCAGAGCCGGTGATCTACATTCCCTCCACTCATCTCTGACCACGCTTATTTGGCAAATTGTGTTTTAGTCAGATCAGATCCTCACTGAGAACCAGCTGCTGCAGTTTCACTGCTGCCACTGGCACCAGCTCGGGATATAGCACTCACCTGCAAGGTACCAGTACACCCAGGATTTTTAATTATCTCCCCAGAAGGAGTATTGATAGAATTATAGAAGTTCCATGAGATGATGGAAATTACTTTCAAGAGCCAGGTCGTAATAGATATTTTTGGGGGAGAGATGCGTTGTTTCTCTCCAGGTGCCATAGCATACTATGCCCTCTACTAGATTGCAATATATATATTCAAATTATAGTGTAGTTCATGGCAGAGAAAAACAATTAAAAGGGATAAGTAGTAGTGACAGCAGCTTAATTAGTAAGTCCCTAACTGCATGTACCAGGAAAATTTTTAAGACCTGAAACATCGTAGCAGTTAGTGATAGACATCCTGTGTATTCTGGCGACTAAACAATTTGATTTATTTCCATTTTTCCTTTCTCTGGTCTAACTTTCCCCGATTAATTCTTTTTCATCTTCCCAACCTTTCTCAGCCCCATGCAGCAATTCATCCTGTCAGCGCTAATGTATGTTGTTAAACACAAATAATGCTACATGTCTTCCATGAAAACAATCACAAGAAGAGACTATCACATTACCTTTCAAACTTTTTGAGTTGCTTTCATTTGGCGGAGAAACAGAATTACTTTTTCATATTATTTCCTTGCACTCTTAAAATGCATGAAATTGCAGGTGTTGATTTTCCCTGTGCTTTCGCCTCATTTTCCATTCCACCAACCCCACCCATGACATGAGAGTGAATGATTTCAGGGCCTCACTTTTGCATTCTGCACATCTTTATTCCCTGACTTATCCCAACCATATTGCAGTTGCACTGCAAACTCTTCATCAGTTTCCTGGAGCTCATTCACAGCAGAGTTTTCACAAGCAGCGTTCCTCCCCCATAGGGTCCACCGGCCATGAAGACCTTTTGTTTTTCCAATGCTTAGGTCCTTGGCCGTCTTGACTCACAGCACTTTCTAAGTAGGAAAGCTCTGGCCTGTTAGAAAGACATCTCACACATCTCCCATTTGCCTCCATGCCATCATCACCTTCCTCAGCCCATCTCGGATAGGGGCACATGGCTCTGCTGCCCAAGACTTTGCTTAAATAAAAGGAAGCTGCTTTAGTCCTCCCACACCCAGATTCCTCCCATAGTCACGGACATCTCTGGAAAGTCTTCCCACTTCCTGGGCCCAGTCCCTGAGGTCAGGCCCCTTCCTTAGGGCATCACCTCAGGTTTCCACCAGTCCCTTCAGCTCACCGCTATCAGGACGAAAGACCTGAACACCTCCTGACTGAGCCTTCCCTGAGCGCAGCGTGGTGCCTTCCGGGCTCGGTATTGCCAACACCTGAGCAAAGCACTCGGGTCCAACTCCCAAACGGAGGTGACCCCACACCTCCTGCCCAAGCCCTACTTTGAGCATGGTGGATGGAGATGGGGAGGCCAAAGGGCTCTGGTTTAAGTGGGGCTATAAATCCTGGTCACATCAGAGGAGACACTGTGTTTCTACTTTTCTCCCAAAGGGAATTGGCTTTTTGAGTGATAAATATTTTCTAAACCTGTTTCATGTTCCCACTTTTCATTAAATCTCCTCCCCTTTCTGACAACACCCCACATGGAAAGAAACAAGAAGGATATTAACAACTAATTTTTTAACCAAAATGCAATTTCTCCTCTTGTGAAAATAAAAAATAATCTGTGTAACTTCAGGGGTTTTAAGGCCTTTTTAAAAGAAAAGGTCTTTTTCTTGCATTAGTTAATTCAAGAGATCCCTTAAATAGTCCCCCAGAGACTCCAGTTCCTTTTTATTACAGTTCATCTGTCTTTTATGGCTTAGCTCTCATGAAAGATTAATAGCTGCAAAGGTCAAGGGCCATTGTGATCATTTAATCTGACCTGCATAGCATAGGCCATCAAATTTTACCCAGTAATTCATGCACCGAATCCCATAAATTGCAGATGAAAGATCATATATCTTTTAGCAAGAAATGTTTTCTTGATTTAAGGCAACAAATGGTGAGAAGCCTGCCCCAGAGATTTGTTCCATGGTTTATTTATCCTGACCTTTTGTGAATTTTCACTAGGGCTGATTAGGATTTTTTCAATGAAATATTTCACGCTGAAGAAATGTGGGTATTATCAAAGGAGTGTAGTCCTTGAGCTTTATCTCACTCTTTTACTTCCAGAGAAGAAAAGAAGTAACAGAAAGTAACATATTCCTCAAAGCATTAGACTCCTTGTTCTGGTTTGCTTTGTGGTTGTTCCTCTTTCCC
>NW_010566465.1:3298-5031 GCF_000687285.1 Phaethon lepturus
CATCAGGACAACTGGGGAACTAGCTCCCTATCGTTAAACGTGTAAAGCGAGGCAGTGGCGATGCCTCTCACGATGCCTCAGACAGACCAAACGTTCTCAGACACACTGAGCTGGGAACCCCATCCTCGTCGGGTACGTGAGCCCAAATACCAGCAAAACCCTACAGTTTCTATCAATCAGGCCTGTGGTCCTACTTAAAAGTGCCATAAAGCCCATTGGTGCCTCCTGGTTTTGGAAATACGCCTTTGGTCCCAGGAAACACAAACCACCCAAAATAAATTAATCTTGCAGAAAGTTATAGGCTTGTGGATGGGCATATTCCCATATGACACAGGTGTGAGTAACAAGAAAACTACGTTCATTGTTTTCTGCGCTGGAAGATAGAAAGTTATTTTTTCAGATATCAAACAGTGATGATAAAATCTGAACACTGAAATGAATTCTCTGACATGTTGAAAATTATTAGGATAGATGTCTCATTCAGCAGCGGATTCTCTTTTCTGTATCTGATACTCCTAATAGCTATTATACTGGGTACGTCATTCTCACAGAGTCTATTGTTAAATTTGAATAGTAGTGACAAATTCAAGCATTTTCAAGAACTTCTTGGGTTTTGGCAGTTCAATTTTTTTCCTTTTGTAAAATGAATTCTGTCAATTTTTTTTATGGTGCTCATTGTCTCAACTTTTTAACACCCTATTTGAAAACAGCAAATGGTTAGAGTTCATGCCCCGTTCTGAAAACTTGCAGTTCATGTATGTGTGCTGTGGGATCTTGAACCTGTGATATTCCACTGGTAGAACAAAAGCCTACTGAGTTGTGAATATTGAGAAGTCAATGTCTGGCAAACCCAAAACCCCTTCTGATTCTCAAAGTATCAGCTGGAAGGCCACTTTACTCCAGAAACATCGTTTTGAAGTATGGTGCCTCAGCACAGGGTGCTGGAGCTGGTTTAGTGGTGGCACTTAAATTGCTCCAGCACCTTCTCTGAACATCACATCTTACAGACTCATGGTGTTTTGCACAAATACTGCCAGAGTAGCCCTGGCATAGACCTGCAAGGCACAGCTAGAGCAGGGACATAGCAGCCAAGCCTGCTACTGCCACCACTTTCATTTATTCAGTTTGACTTTGGGGACTTCTCATATCATTTCCTACAAGCCCAGCACTCCAGGTTGAAGCACTTGAAACTGGGAGGTGAATGTGTTACTGAAAAACGTTGAAAGCTTATGAGTAAGAATCAGAGACCTAGGCAACAAAGGGAACCTTGTGGTCGGTTGTCTGCTACAGGCCATGCAACCAAGGGGATTCTATTGATGAAGCCTTTTTACTCCAGCTACAGGAGGCATCATCTCTCAGGCTCTCGTCCTGCTGGGGGGTTTCAACCACCCTCACATCTGCTGGAAAAATAGCACGGGGAGCTGTAGACAATGCAGGAGACTCCTGGAATGCATTGAGGATAACTTCCTGTGCCAGGTAGTAGACAGCCCTACCAGAGGGGATCCCATACTGGACCTGTTGGTCACCAATGCAAGGAGCTAATTGTTGACATCAAGATTGGAGGCAGCCTGGGCTGCAGTGAACATGTTCTGGTGAAGTTTGCAGTCCTGAGGGATATGGGGCAGGTGAAGAGTAAAGGTAGGACCCTGAATTTTAGGAAAGCAAAATTCCAGTTTTTCAAGGAGTTTGTCAATAGGACCCCCTGGCAGATCTCTAAGGACACTTTCCACAGA
>NW_010566466.1:0-13050 GCF_000687285.1 Phaethon lepturus
CGCGGGCGTAGGGTGGTCAGAGGAGGAAGGAGGATGGGCCCTGCCGCCCCATTTCTGCCCCGCACCGTGCCCGCCTCCTGTCCCCAGCATCCCGGAGCGAGTTACCGCTGGCCTGTTGCCCTGGCCCGGGGTGCCGGAGGGCACACCAAGGGGACACGGTTCAGTCGCTGCAGCACTGCCCGTGCAAACCGCTCCTGCAAATGGTTGCTCTGGATTTTAACGGCAAAAATTCTTTGGCTGTTGACAAGTCCTGTGTCAATGCAGTGGCTGAACTGCTGCAACACACTGCCTTTTAAGTCAGTGGTAGGCAAACAGTTTACAGTCTGCTGGGGGTGGAACTAGGGAACTTTTGGGGCAAGGCTTGCTTCCTCTGTCTTCAAGAGCCTCACTAGTGGCATTTCTCAAACACCATCAAGGAAAAAAGTAGGGAAGCCAGCTTCCCCAGATCTCCCAAGAATTGGGAGAAAGTCACTGTAAGAAATATCTTAAGTGACAGCCCATCTTGTGGGAACAATGAGAGGAGGTAGAGAGCCTATGAGGGCTTATATTTTATTTATAGCATGTCAGAACACCACCAAGTAAAGCACAGTAAACAATAGTTTTGCTCAAGGAAGCATACAATTAAAAAGCCAAGCAAACACAATGCAACCAAGTCCTAAAGCAACTTACAGGCTCTGTGCTAATACCAACTTGGTAGATACAAAAGTAAACACATGATTTGCTCTGAGTGTTGGAAAGCAGTTCATTCAAGGAGCCACAGCAAATACCCTGAGAACAGAGCGAGTTAAGTGGTTTTGTTTGAGGCTTAAGTGGAATAGCCACAACTCCCAGCAGTTCTCACCCCCAGAGCCAGCTGCAAGTAAACTAACTACAGTTCACCTTCCCCAGCTATGGGTGACAGTGCTACATACTGGAAAGTTTGGCCTTGAGCCACATTGCCTCTGCTCTTTCACCTGAAGTCCCGTTTAAAAGATTTGACCACATGATTGCTTTCCCAAAGATGCTACGGTGTCACTAAGCTGACAAACAAAGCAATCCTAGAGAAAGGCTGTGGATATATTCATGGGTCTGGTGGCAGTACTGGCTCAGGGGAAAATGGCTGAAAGGCAGAGGTATGTTTGGACAAGAATAGTGAGTTCCCTACTCTGCTGCTTCCTACTGTGAAAGTTGCAGTACTTTCCAAACAGCTTCTGCCTTGTACAGATGTTACCTGCCACCATAACTTCTGGGAAGGAGCAGGACAGTAATCAATGGGATAAAACCACCTATTTTAGCTGGATGTTAACTCAGTACGAGTTGGAGTAGGAAACAGAACAAAAGACAGGTGATGGGACTGAAACATACTTTTAACAGGTAGTTGAAAATGCATTATTATCCACAGCTATCAAATGTAGGACAAACCCATTTGCAGTTTATCATAAAGGCTATCACAACAACAGCATGCAAGGAAGTGATGGACAAACAGCAATTGTCATCTCCCTGCAGTTCACCAAGGGCAAATGTGCATTAAGCTTTGTTTATGCCAGTGCAATATCTCTGAAATCTACCAAGATGGCATACACAAAGGCATAATTTAATCCCTTCTTTCCAAAGCTGATGTTCTCACCTATGCGGAAGCCCAGCACAAGACTTATGCCTCTCATCAGCATTATTTCAAGAAACCTACCTATACTGAAGGCACATGCTAGCAAGAGTCTGTCAGTGATGCACATCCAAGAAAATAATCATTACAGACATGACACTGATCTACTTGCACTGTAGCCTTTTGAAAGTCTTCATCCTTCCCATATTGGCATTCAGTCTGGGCATACAAAAAAGCATGAGCAATGAGAAACTGTTCCTAGGCTGAATTCACTCAGTCCTGAATGCTGTTAAGCAGTTTCATAAACATAACTGAAGTGAACCACAGTAACTTTTGAGCAGTGTCAGGCTAACAATCTCCATGTCAGCTACCATGTAGAAGATACCAAAACAGATTCTTACAACCATCTGAACAGAACTTTGAATGAGAAGTTTTGCTAGGGCTTGGAAGAACTTCGTTTCCAGGTAGGAAACAACCAGGGAGACTCCCATGAGACATTTACTTGTCTTAGTATCTCTATCCTTCATTAACTGCATTCAATTTAACAGCCAGACCAAGATTAAAATGAAGGTGACTTCTTTTCCATGCTCCCCAAATCTTCACTGGGAGAGAGAACCTGCCTAGAATAGCTCTTTATTTAGAGGTGTGAAGCAGTTCACACAGACATAAAGCAATGCAGCCATTTACATAAAATGTCTGTACAATGTATCCAAAATTGTGTTATCAATAAGATTTCTGCATAATATTATATTATGGGGAAACACAAATACTGAACTATGTCAATTCAGTCTCTTCCTTACACAGAAAATACAAGATGCAACAATTTATGCATTAACATCTATATGAGATTCAAGCTCTGCAAGGTGTTTTCAAAACCACCATATTCTATGCACCAAAAAGATTTGGCTAATTTTACTGGAAGAAGAACTTTTCTTCTGAAATGCCTTGAGAATTTGAACTGTATGGAGAACATGAACAATACTGTACTCAGATACGATAAACATTAAATTCCCCTCTCCTCTGTTCTCTACCCTGTTTTGCTGACAGGGAAAGCAAAGTACGAAGACCAGAGGCAGAAGTGGAATCTAGGTGTACATTCCCAGAGCTCTGCCCACCATTCTCAGAAGTTCTTCATTAAACAACTCCTTTCAACAACTCCTTTCAACTTAGAAAACAAAGAGCAAATTTACACCTTGCAGTGACAGCACACTACAAGATATATCCCAAGCTACTATATTTACATAATATGGTAGTAGGCAAAGGCTGGAACTTGGGTCAGGAGACACTACTACCATATCAGTTTGATAGACACTCCTTTTTCATGCCAGCTCAGCTGTTTCTTCCCTGCACTCCTTTGCTCAGAGAAAGTAGACCCTGAATAACATGTAAGAGCAATCTTTGCCTTTAATCAAAGTTATATTAGTGCCTCTTTGAAAACACACTTTAAAATCAGATTCTGACCCAGCCATTGAAAGAAGATTGGATTAGCATCTGATACCAGTTTAATAGGATTGGTTTGTAATTTGAACATAAACTGACACCACCATCAACAGGTACCTCATCCGTTGTTCAAAAATTTTTTATGGAAATCATACCAGCAAAATGTACTGGAAGAATTTGCTTTACAAAGCAGCTTTTTAATTTTCCCTGCCCCAGATCCCACCATCTAGGAGTCATTGCAGATCTGATGCCTCCCCACCCACCATCCTCCCCCAAGGAAGTAGAAAGAAATTAGACCTTTGCACAGTAGCTCTGGATGTAAGAAAGCGTAACCTTTGTTGTTGTTCACACACACCACCACAATTATTCCAACACATATTCATCCTTAACGGCTCTTTTGCACCAGGTTAGATACAGTGACTGAAAAATAACAGGCTTTCCATTGGCATGGCTGCCTGAGCAGGCAGTTAACTGCAGCATTTGAAGGCAGTAAGAACCACAATGCCTCCATAGAGGGGAAAAGATTAATTTACATTGTCCTGAATACTGAAAGCAGACAACTGCCAGCCCTTGACAACATAAACCTCCTGAAATTTCTTCTTGCTCCTGAAGACTTGCAAAAAGTTCACAGATTGCAACTAAATCCTTTTGGTACATAAAGGCAAACAGTTTTTTTCATGCATTACAGAGGACATGTAGAACCTCTACAAGATTTATAGCCAAATAATAACGTAAGAAAAATATACTAAGCCAAGCAATGGCCTGAGCTGGAATACCTTTAAAGATATCTATACATCCAAGTACCTGTTGAGAAAAGAATCTAATTCCAAACACATTTACTCTTCATTCCAAACACATTGTCTTTTACTGGTGACCCAAGTTCTTCTCCTTAGAATCACAGAATCACTAGGTTGGAAAGGACCTTCAAGATCATCAAGTCCAACCATTAATCCAGTGCCACCATGTCCCCTAAACCATGTCCTGAAGCACCACATCCACACGTTTCTTGAACACTTCCAGAGATGGCGACTCCACCACCTCCCTGGGCAGCCTGTGCCAATGCCTGACCACTCTCTCAGCGAAGACAAAGCCTCAGTCAAACGATGCTCCCCATCATTACTAGGTTTTCTGGTGTTGCAAGATGTGTAATTATAGAAATCAAGTCTTGCACAAAACATGATTGCATGCTAATTCATGCAGAAAAAGATCAACACAACAGGCAGCGCCATGTGTCAGAGGCAACACAGAGCCACCTGAGGATGGGAGCTCAGAGAAGATTGCTATCAACTGACACTAGTGCCCCCCTGAAAACATCTGCCCACCTAATGATCCAAACCTGCTCAACTGGGCAGGGAAACCTGCTCCAGCTGTACACTTAAGGTCCCAGGCAGCAAAGCTGAAGGTTGGTTTGTTAACATCTCTAGGAATGAATTCAAGCCTGGCTTCTGTAGAGTTGTACCTGCTGGCACTAGGTTCAATCTGGATTAAGTAGCCTCTGGAGCCAAACAGGAGACTGCCAGGAAAGTAAGGGAAACGGGAGCTCTGTCCTCTAGAGCCAACATTGTTTGTCCAAAGTCAGAAGATAACTGCCTATTTCAAGAAGGGGTGATGCTGAGTGCAGTTCCATCAGCAGCTGTGGAACTTCAGTGATACAGCAGTGTGGGACTCAAGGAAAGCAGCTGATGAGGAGGGTGCGATGAAGGTCAGGAGAACCCTTTATGCTCAGTTCCTATATCCTCCCTGAAGTCACCATAGAATTTGAGAGGCAGCCATAAGGAGCAGACACCACATTGAGTCAGAGAAAACAGCAGGTGGTAGAGCAGCTCACAGCCAAGTGTTGCACATCAGCCAGCCACTAGAAGTGGGCTGCACTACACTGTTTTACTTGGAAGAACTGAGAAATTCCCTGGCAGCAGATACATCTGCTCTGTGGCTGCTGTGCCAGTGAAATAGCCAAAGAAGCTGTCCAGGATCCAAGAACAAGCCTTGAGATGGCAACTCTTGGCAACATAACTTCAAATAGTTTGAGAGGCCTCTCCACACTGTTTATGTCACTCACAGCCAAAATAAAGAAGAGACAGGATTTGTCAGAACCCACCACTTCAGAGAAGAGCAGCATTCTGCCAAAAAACAATGGGAACAAAATCATAATCCACAGAGACATAACAGAAGACAGCAATGGATGGGCAACTGGTCCCAACAAAGACTTTATGGTACTCCCAGGTACAGGGAATTGTCTAGCAGGAAGATACTTGCTTGGTGAGGAGGCTGTGATGTTGCTAGGCTGCCACTAGCTTTAGTTAATCCCAGATACCAGAAAGGCCTCATACAGCCCTTAATTACTAAGGTTGCACTGACTGACACCAGGATTACTCAGCTTTCCAGCTGAAGCTGGATGCGTGGCTGTAAAAAGTTCACAACAGACACAAGGCAGACAGACAAGTGCCTGGGCCTGGCAATGAAAACTTTCCTAACAATGTCACAGATCTTGCTCTGCAGAGGCGCGGGGTCTAACTAATTGCCAAGACAGCTGTCAATGCCTGCAGAAGCAAGAGTGGAGGGAGGCTCAGTCCTGAACCAGTCAGCCCCCTCATCTGTTACTTCTTCTTTGGCTCTAAACTGAAAGATGCTCTTTCCTCCTGCCTCAAGTCTTCTTAATAGCCAGAGCTTATCCAATTAAAGGTCTATCAGAGCAGGAGCAGACTTGTACCGATCAATAACATCAGGGCTGAGGCCTTGTTAAAGGTAGGCAAGGAAAAATGGTACTTGCTGTTTTAACTCCAGTGCTCTCCAGTGTTGGTAGCTACACGAGGAGGAAGGCACAAGGTACAAAAATAGATGGAAAGAACGTTGATGAGACTTAAAATCACATGATTTAAGCAGGGTTTCATAAGTAATTAATTTACATCTAGTATTCATTACTACACTGCAGAATCACTACTTTAATCAAGATTGTCTGTTTTCTCTGCATTGTTTACAATTCTTTAATAAAAAGGAGAGATTTGCTGAGCACAAGGCAAACAGCTTCCAGTTCCAGATGGGATACAGAAATACAGCTCACAAAACCTCCTTGGTACAAATAAGAGCACATGGAAGATGTGCTCCAGACCCTACAAGAAAGCTCTCACATTCAAATATGCCCATATAGTCATGACTTTTCACACCTGGTAGTGCTGCAGAAAGAGTTACTTAGAAGAAGCAATCCTCCCTGTCCACTCTAAATAACATATCAAGGACAGTGATCTTAACAATTTTCAGAAGACCAGTTCCACAGATTTAAAAAAACCCCAAGTGTTCAGAAATCCATGAATCAAAACTTAAAGGAATAGTATGAAATTGTAGCAGCTGTAGATTTCTTTGCTGTTAGGTTAGGGCAATTTTGGGAGCTTTTTTGTGAAGTTTTGACAGGGGGAGGAAGCTGGAAAAGGAAGTAAATGTCTTAACTTTCAAAATGTTAGAATACACACTGCATTTCTACTCTCAAAGATCAGGACAGGACAGTGACAAAACACCTCATTGAGAGGGAAAGGAGGAAGAAGCAAGCAAACCTAAAGGTACAATTTTTACCTAGATTGCTGCAGGCACACAAGAAAAACCTAAGCTAATCAGCATGTACTGATTAAATACAAAAGCTAAAACCTCCCATGCCTACATACTAGTTTGCTCATACTATAATCTTTCTGGTTAGATATCTCATTCTTTCAATATGGAATAGCTCAGATTTTGTTCTCTCTTGCCTCCTTAATCTAACCCACTGTTGAAGAATAACCCATACTCTCCAATCTCCAATATGACTGATATTTCCTATGCTTTATTGAGCCCTTTCTGATTTTTCGATTAAAAAAAAAAAGAGAGGAAGACAGTGATAGAATTGCGGAGTCTCTCAGTTTCAGTGGAGAAGCACAGGGTATCTATTCTTTCCATGTGAAAAATGGAAAGTTTCCCAATGTTATTTTTCATAAAGGCAGCCTGTTTTATAAAAAACATTGTTATAGGGGCTTAATGTGTTGCTAGGAAGCCTTCTTCCCAGAGCATGATTGCTGGTCCATAGCAGAGCAGAATGTTAGGAAAGATCAGCAGGAGGAAGGACTATGATAAATGCAGGAAGATTTGTTGATGAATATCAGCTTCATCCTAAATCCATCTTTTTTTCCTAAATGAAGGACTGGGTATTTGAAAAAAAAGCTGAATACATTCAGGAGAACAAAAATTAAAGGAGTAATCAGACAGCACAGCTCTGGGTGCTGTAGACAGTAGGCTATTTTTAGTCATCTGTTTCCTAACTGAAATGCCAAGAGGAGAGGGAAAGACCGTGGTTTTTGGAAGCATCTATGGAGCATTCAAAAAGAATTCCTGCTCTGTTTGCACAGACATACCCAACCTCAATTTCCACCAGCCTTCTCAGGCACAGAGCAATCTCAGCTAGGGCAAGCTACTCATCCTGCTTCTAGAAGCAACACTGCAAAGTGGCTGAATTCTGCCACAGGTCCACAGCTTGTGGCACCCAGCCAGCTTATGGATGGCTAGCTGCAGGACAGACAAACCTGCATGAACCATGCTCACACTGCAGTCGTACTATGAGTGAAGTAAGGCAGAGGAGCCCGAGGAATCGGGGAAAGAAGGGTAGCTGAAGTTGTAGCTACCCTATTCAGCAGGATGGAGACTTTCACACCATCTTGCCATGCCAACCATATCACTTTCACTGACGTTAGACCTACCCTTGATAATGATGTGACTGATTCTCAGTCACAGCTGAGAAAGAGTGCCACAGCTAGGCTGGCATTAAATTGTCACTGTCACATAGCAATAGCCATACAGCTGTGGTATTAAACAGCTTACCTGAAGCTGCAGAACATCTGCATCCCTGCAACGGAGTTACCTGTGTAGTTAGCCTCTCTGAGCTCTCCACTACTATAGGTATATTGCAGTCAATAACCAAGTAAAACTGTCAGCTATAAACAGCCATTATAGCTTGACAATAGCATACACATTTCTTGATACCGTGTTTAGGGAGTTAACAGTTTGGAAAATCCCATTATAGATGAACTGTAAATGCAAAATGCTCCTAAAAAAAAACATTTTTCCCCCAGGATCTGCACCTTGGTTTCTGCTGGTACTCAGGTTATTCAGAACCAGCTCTCAAAAACATTCACAGGTAAAGAAATGCAGATTTTTTTTTTTATTTGCTGCATATTCAGAAGGAACAAATATTCTCAGTTCACTTAGTGCTGGTTCCTTCTTCAAATTCAGCTCGTCAGTAAAAAGATATAGGGTAGGTGGGGGGAAAGCACCCCAACCTGTATTTTTCTATTCATCACCCCACAAGGGCCCAGACTGAGTCAAGAAACTGACTCAGCAATCTGATGTGCATATGCTGAGTGACTCCATGCACATCACTTCATTTCCCTGAGCCCCATTTCCTCCTGCTTGTAAAGAGAGGCAGGTGATGCACTTCCTCACCTGTAATACAATACTAGAGCTATTAATAGTTCCAGTAATGGTTTCACTTGAAGCAAGCAAGACTCACCTACTGTAACTGCCAAACTGCTAGCTTCTTCCTTGTTTAGAAGGTATCCGGTCTTTACATTTTGAGAAAACAGCCTCCTAAGGTATTCACAGCTTCCTGCCAATAGACAATTATTATTGTCCTGCTGATACATACAGTGTGAGACCTCCTAATAGGCACTGGCTATTTCAGTACCCACTTTGTCTCTAGTAAGGCAAGTAAAAAAAAAAAAGTCTCTAGCTGTAGGCAAAGTCACAGAATGCTGTGCAAAGGAAAGGGAAAATTCTCAACATTAATTAGAAACTTCCCTAGAAGTCACAGACTGGGAGGAATTGGACAAAGCGGACACTCTAGTGGCAGAACTCTGGCTAAGGGTACTCTAATTTGTAGATTGTCTCAAGGGTCTATTTAAAAAATTAATGCAATAATGCAGTTGATATCAGTGAAAGCACTATGACTCAACCTCCTCCAGAGGTACTATTAGCAATAGTTCTACTAGGTACCAGAAGTGATATGATTTATCTTCTTCAACGTGGTAAGAAGGTGTGGATTGAATAAGTGATATGTACCCTTCAATCTGGCTAAGATGGATCAGATCCAGTTAGGTTACCGTCTCAGCTAAAGCCACCACAATGCTATTAAGAAGATTAAAAAATTTTTAAATCTTAAAAAAGATTTAGAGTGTTTCCAAATAAAGCAAGAAGCATACCTTGGGCATACCAACCTATCCACTTTCCTAAACATCTGCCAAAATGGAAAAGTAGACACATTCATTATCCAAAGTAGAAAACACTGACACAGTGTATTGGAAAGACAACGCTACTTGGTGCTCTGGAGACTTGAAACTGCTCTGTGGGCATCTGGCAGACTTCAGCTAGCTTGCCTCCCACACGTGTATGTGGAGCTTTGTTCAGCTCACACAATTTCTATTCAACAGAGGAATCTTCCCCCCGGCTCAGCTTTGCTAAGACATGCTGCCTAGAACCACAAATGAAGCTGATGCAGCTGGATTGCTCAGATCCAAAATCTGGCCTCCATATAAGCCAGGGCAATGCCATCAGTGTAATGCAGAAGAGCAAGTTAGTAATCCACGAGTGGAGACACTCTGAAGAGGCCAGTGCACTCAACAGGGTAAAATTCCGTGCATCCCCCCCCACTTTCCACTGCTATTAATAACCTCTCGTTAGGGAATTCTTCATGCTGATGTTAAATGTAATTTTACACCCCCTGGCTCAGACTAATAACTTACAGAACATTTTCTCTCAGTGGCACCCATGGCCCTCTTATTTATCAGTACCATATAAGAGAAGGCTATGGAACCATCTGTGTCATGCACATGGAGCAATAACGTCAAGAATGCAGAAACTATGCTTCCAAGGCTGACATTTTCAAACTCCTTCATGACCCTTCAAGCTCAGCTACTTCAGGTTACAGTCAGCCTTTCCTTTTCTCTGACAAAGGGGATTTTGCTAAATTTTTGATACTGAATCTTCATCCTGGAGCCACAGTACCTGGTAAGTTTTCAAAGAACATTACTAGACTGCAGGTATTTTTTCCCCCTGCTTCCTTGCAACAACCCAATTCATCCTACCTTTTGGCACAAGCGAGGTGCATTAAATAGACATTCATGGTTTTCAGATGTTTTGGGAACGATTCAACATGGCAGCAAGGTTATAGTGGAGAGAGATTTGCCTCTTCCACTTATTCTGCTTTCTGCATAACTCACTGTCTAGAGGGTCAGTGTCACTTGCCCACAGGACTAAACATACACAAAGCAAAATAAATCCATTGCATCTTTTCCACAGTATTGACACTCACTGATCCAGTGCCCTGCTGTCTGGGACTCAGCAGCAGGCTTCTGCTGGTCTGCTGGACTCCTTTTTAGGAAGACCCACAAAGTGCAACATGTGGGTCTATTGCTATTCTCATGTTTGACTCATGGAAGGAAAGGAATAGCTAATGCAACTTTCACCCCAGCCTTGGGGAGTTCTGGCTGTGCCTGCAGGTTAAGTCCAAGCCTGCAAATGTTTCCAGGCTGTTCTTCAGATTCTGGGAATGGATTGAAATCTGTATTAGAAGACAGTTTATTGGGACTTAGATTCAGAGACAAAATGTGTCATTGACAGCTTTGTCACAAAACAGAAAAGCAAAGCCCCTGGACCACAAGAGCATATATTTTAGAGCCAGCACACTCCCATCCCAAAACACAAGGCTAATGAGGGCTGTCGGAGAAGCAAAGGGTGATGTTTCAGAAAGCAAAACTTCCCTGAAGACAAAACGGGTAGTAGCAGAAGAAGAATTGCAATTTAATTTTTAAAAAATCAGCATTTTCTGCCCATGACTTCATCAACACTGATTGTTCTCTTGCTCTGCATTTGGTTTGATCAAGATAACTTCACTGACTACCACTTGCTCAGAGACAAGTGCATCACAGAGTAAGAATTTAGACTGTTGCAATTAAGTAATAACTGATTAGCACTGTTTTCATGTCAATGAGAGAGTAAACTTCAAAGGCATCTTGAATAGCTTGAGATAGATCTTTTCTATCAATATAGATCAAGATATAATGAACAACAATATGAAAAAGAAATCAGCCTAACAGAGTTAGGACATGTTACCAGAAACAACTAGTTCTCCTTTCAGCTGTCAGCAGGCAAGACAGACTAATGAGACATTAGTCTCATTAAAATAATCTGCCCACACAGAGAAACACTAGGTGGTACCTCAGATATAAACAGCCAAGACAACATGTGCCCTGAGAGTGAAGTGAGCAGAACACAAGACACCAGTCCATTCCAGGTACCCTCACAGGGTTTACTGTACAAAGAGCAGTTGGTGCCAGATTGGCAGTGCCAAGCTGTTGATGGCCTCACAGCAGCCTTCATCTGGGCCAGAAGACCAGCCTTTTGTTGTGTTAGCCCACAGACCTGCCAAGCCCAAAGCTGCCACCACTGCAGGACAAAGTGCAGAGAACGGGGCAGACATCTTTCTTCCCAGCCATGGCACCTTAAAACACCAGCCACAAACCAGCAATGCGCTATTGTTGTCATTTGATTTCCAGTTCAAACATGGTCTGTAGAGGGACTCTGTGCAGTTATTAATCCCACACAGGCCCCTGCTGAAGGACTGTTACAACTACAGGGATAATGAAGGACTGTTGACTGGTAGAATGGGGAACCTATTGACAGCCATTTCACTCATAATATGGTCTAAGCTAGAACATTTCCTTGCCTCCAGGCCTATTAAATCTTATTGTTTCCTAACCGCTGACACATGCACCAACAGGAAGCCAAAACCCTTCTGAAAGGAGGCAACAACAAAGGCATTCTAATCAGTTAACACAGACCAGAATAAGTTCTGCAGAAAATATTTTTGGGACACCCACCCTTCCTCCCTCTCCCAGCTCCCATCTAAATCTTCCAGAAGTAATAAGCCCACTTCACATTACACAATGACCAGGCTGAGATAAACCAAAGGGCTTGGCAGGCTTCTAGCATCCCTCAGCTTTCAGTCCTGCACGTTTATTCCTCTATGACAGGGTGCTGTTGTACACTGATACAGCCCTTTCAGAAGAGGGCTGCATCCACTCCCAACCATGTAGGCTGGCTCAAGGTCAGGTTTATGTAACAGAGTTACAAGAAACAACATTGAAACAGATCCTTAAGGGAACTAGATCAAGAGACCAGTGACATTCAGTCCCTACTGATTTCAGTGGGAGTCCAAAGCACTAGCAAGCATCTTCAAAAATCACCACAGTGAGCCAGGTTCTGGCTCCACAGAGCTTTCGAGTACCAAACAGAGGGTGGAGGACAAGTCCTTAATGCATAAGAAAAGGTTACAATTCTTAGTATATACAAAGTACCATTAAAAAAAAAAAATCTGTATTAAAGTCCTGAGGAAACATTCCTCCCTATATTAAACAGCCAATTGTGCATGACTGAGAGCTACACAGAGATAATTCATTCTCTCTTTATTCCCATCCCTTCCTCCCTGAGTTCTCACACTAACACTCTGGTGTGCCATGTATTCCCCATAGGAAGTCTACCTACATTAACCTCCAGAGAGCTGGCCTGCTCCAGAAACCTGAGCTCAGAAAAGGGACCAGTCTCACCCCTCCTGCTGGCACTCAGGCAGCTTTCCCAGCCCCAGATGGAAACACACACAGCGTTCCAGCAACACCTTCTACAGAGCAAGGTGGAAAGAGCAAGCACATAGCCCCGCATGGTCCCAACTGCAGCATTTTCACCCTGGTTACCTTCTCATATAGGCCAGGACCAGTAACACCAGAGTCACTGCCGTTGTGGCTAGTCTAACCCACCAGGATCCTTTGCTCCTGCACAGAACCACGGGCCCTTGCCTCCTCATGGCCACTATGAGATTGCTTCTTCTTGGCCCCTGGAACCACGAGCCACAGTAACAGCTCTCAGGTGTCACCTGAGGCATGTACCCCAATTTGTCAGAGTGACCTTCTTTTGTGTGTGTGTGCCTCTGGCATAGCTAGACTGAAAATACAAATTCCTGC
>NW_010566466.1:13081-24908 GCF_000687285.1 Phaethon lepturus
AAAGCATGGACTACAACCTTGATGCTGTGGGACTACAGTCTGTGTTTTTTTAAAGCTGGAATCTACAGCTAGATTTACATGCATATATGAGGTACAGTAGGAATGTGATTGAAGGGAAACTTATGTAGCTCATGAATGAGCTCTGAATTCAGCAATTTTTACACCCATGCCTATGTAATTGCTTTACAAGTTATGCATGTCCAAAAGCATTTTGGCAAATCAGGGGTCTGCTTAAAAGAACATTTAAAACCAAAAAGTAAATATATTAAAAATCAGTCCTTGAAAAATACCATTCAGCAGCAGTGACTGAGTTTATTCTGTGAAAAGAGACATCTTCCTACAGCAAGAAGAATAAAGAAAACAAGCAGTAAAGACCCACATCTCCATGACATGAGTGGAAGCACGTATTGAACTTTGAACACTGGGTTACATTTCCTTCTGTGCAGGGTAATACCTGCAATCTCAAATGAAATCCTGTTTTGCATTTATTTCAGTTGTTCTCAATGAGGTAGTGGCAGGTTCTGCCAGCCAGATCTCTGTTCCACTACTGTAGTAGTGATTAGGAGCTCCAGTGGTCAGGCGCTTCCCTCCATGTGTTATAGGAGCTGTGTGAACTGAGGCAGCCCTTTTACCAACGCATTGCAACCTCTGTTAGCAAGAGACAACACGCAAACACACAGGCGAAGCACAAGGAAACAGATGATAAATGACCAGTTGGGACCACTGTCCTTCAACCTGTTGCTTTTATTTCAGACCAGACTACCATCCTAAAACATAAGTGCAATCCAATACTCCAAACATACTCCAAGAGAAAACGTGGGGTCTTCTGAGGAAAAATGTACTTGAAAACTATCATGTCCTTCCAGGACATACCTTAAGCAGATACAGTGAAGCAGGTCTTCCATTTGGAGGATAACTGACTGACATGTACATAATGAACAGAGCCCCTTTTCCTTATTGCTGGTGAATCAGTTCTTAAAAAACCCAACCAACCAACTAACCAACCAAAGCCCACCTCTCTTTCCTAGTGGAAGGAAAGTAGTTCATAGAGAAGCAGGATGTGCAGAAAGTTATCCTCCAGGGGTAACCCAGCGTCAAAGCAAGCCAAAGAGAAGAGAGGAGTTCAGTTATGCTCTTACATTGACATTAACGGAAGTTGAATTAGGTCCAGCATTAGTAGAAAAAAGTAGCTCTCCAAAGCACTGGTAGAGCAAACACTGTTGCCATAACTACCTCACTCCCAGAAGCACACCAATTTAATTTCTACAGTTAAATATTTACAGAGTAGATTGCATGCTGTCAGGAGTTGCAGGAACTGCCTGTAGAATGCAAATACACAGCCCTGTCTTCAGGGTCCTCCCTACACACCTAGTTATCTATCAGGAAGGAGGAGCACAGCTGCCCCAGGAGGGAGGACAAGCCAGGAGCCGAGGGTACCCACGGCACAGGCTGGGAACTGACTGCACCAGCAGGACACAGTCCCACAGCACCTGAGCAAGGCAGGATGGCGACAGTCACAGGCCCCACTGACAGCCCAGGCATCTCCAGGCCACACAAGCCAACCTGTCAGAGACAAGGTCAAGTGAGTCTGGATAAGCAGGGGGGACACTCAGCTGTACCTGTGGCACAGCTTCGGCAAAGACCAAGGACTTGCCTGACTCCAAGGCAGGCTCTTGGCCACAGGCAGAAGTTCCAGGCAGGATAGTCAGGGCAATTAATGCCTGTTGTTGCACCCAGGATATAGCACTGCCCTTGCACCAAACTGCTCCAATATGCTTCTACCAGCCATCACCTAAATCACTCTGAACCATTCCGTAAACTTTACTACTACTTCAGCTATATATGACTGCAGTAATTTATCTTTGTTGGAGCCACCCATGCATCTATAGAACCACTGGACTCTTTCGTCCTGTTTTTGCTTCATCCCTCTCACACCTCTGACATTAAAGAAACTTGCACATAAAAAAATCAAGAAATCTAGTCCAGATCCATGGAAGTGGATCCTCTGCAATACCAGGTTAATTAGTATGTTTTGGCTTGTCTAACCTGTTCCTAAAGACTTCCAGCAACGAAAAACAGCCCAGTCCCCAAGAAAATGTATTCTTTAACTATCTATACCATTAAAATATTTTTTAAATCTGAAACTGCTTCTGGTACTCCCCCATGATTCAACTTTAAAGTATGGACTCAGATGCATGATAGTGCTTTTAATGGCCAGATAACATCACTCATTAGATGCACAGTTAACAACTGCAGTGGTATTATGGTTGTACATTTCAGCCCCACATATAGTCTCTATCGACATACTGTGACAAAAATTATGCATATATATAATGTTTATCCAGCTTGATGCCGATTTCCCTTAGAAACAGTGACATGCAGAATCACTTTAAGATGAAGCCCTACAATTATGAAATTTTTCAGGGCAGAAACTTCGTAACTGTCTCGCTTGCATGTGTAAATAGTGCATTACAAAATCCTTTAGTTAAGTTCCTTAGGAAGGACTGAAGAGTGTGAAGTCGGGGATCCTACCTAAAGCCTTCACTCTCCACACATTTCTGCTCCAAGGCAGCAGCCAAATGCCACAAAATTCTCATCCATAATAAAAGTTCACTTTGGCATCATGAGTCAGAGGATACCACTCACTGCACCACGGGATTTAAGAAACAAAGTATGATTACCTTGACAGATGACCATATTACTTTGAGGCATATGGTAGTATGACTCTTGTAATGTTCCCAGGTAGTCCCTTGCATGTTGGGTGCTGACTATTCCAAATGGGTTCAGATGGAGGTTACCTTACATTAAAACTATGTTTAGTCCTAAGAAACAAGTGTTTATTAAAAAAATAAAATATCTTGAAAATACTTTCACAAGTACATATACATAGAGACACTAGGGCTTTAATCTTTCAGACTTAAAAACAGGCTTGTCTCTATAATCCTAGAAATAAAAAAGATAGTGTTTTAAATTATAGAAATCACACATCAGCAAAGTCACACATCAGCAGTAACATTTACATGATTACATTTGGTGTAAATTTCAAGACAAACAAAATAGTAAACCAGGCTTCAATGAAAAAAAAATTCTTTAAAATGTATGTTCTCATTAGAGGAAATAACAATCTTAGAAGGCTAAAAATTATTCTGTTATAGGTTGAACACTATTGGAGAAATTGTCAAAGGAAACAGACTGTCATATTGGTTTTTTGGGTTACCTCAAGGGTTGAATTTGCATTTCCCTAGAATACTACCATAAATAATTATTACTTATTGCTGGCCTCAGGCATAACCCAAACTAGTACACCGTTTACTTGAAACAAACAAGTTCGTTCAATATTGCAGAAGTGACAATTGTTCATTTATTTTGTTGTTCTTGATTTCAATGGGATTGTTAAGAGTAAGGAATATGGGGTTGGATCACTAAACACTGATAAAATATTTTAGACTAGTTTAAGAAAAAAAAAAGAAAATCTGCATCGTATGCTTCTATTGAAGGGTCTCATTTGTCTGTGCATAATGTACTAGTGATATTCAGAAACCAACAGAAGAGGTACTACATTCAGAAGTTGATTGCAAGAGTCCAAGCTGGCTGTTGGCCTATGAGGACAGCCAATGCTAAGCATTTACATCTACTTAATGCTGTGCCATGAGGATCCTTTCTTTGGATAGCCGCAACCCCTGAAGAACTAATCCTAGGTTATATGCTAAGCATGCTGGTCAGACAACATCTGTCTTACATGATACTGAAAGCTCTAAACAGCAAACCAAACAGCTTTTATTGTAGACTGTTCCATCTTGGCTTTAGAAATATCAATACTGCTTCATTCTTCCAATACAACTATCAGATATATTCAGTACATTTCACTGAGAAGAATACACTAAAACCCATAGCTCCCTTATGAGGTAGGTAAGTCAGATTCTCTCCACTTAAAGCAGAAAATTGAGGCACAGTACAGCTAAGTCTGTGACACTGCTTGAACCAGTCCTTCTCCCAATATTTTATTCTAGTAAGAAGATCACACATAAAAATGAATGATGTAATACAGGTATACAAATGGATCGGTATTCCTATCAAAATATATAAACTTCACCTATAACAGTTTACTCCATTCTATTGAAACACTGGCTGAAAAACAGAGTTCTGATAAATGCAGTATTATAAAGTCTGAAAAGGAAAACATAATGATAATGGCTTTATAAAAACCCGAGATGAACTCTTGATGGACTGAATTCATTTGGTGAACAGAATCCCACAGACTTTTAAAAGAACATGAAAAATGAGATCATTTGGTAAGACTGTTAGACTGAGGCTGACGTTGCATTTGATAATGGGGCAGATTTGAAAGCATTTACTGTGCTGGCTGCAAAAACTCTGATGTGAACACAGCTTCTGCATAGTCCTCACAAACATCCTGCAGCTCTGCTGCCACATCACATAGGGCTTCTTCTGTTAGTTGTTCTGCAAGACTGAGGGAGAGGGAGGGAAATAAATAAAAGGTTCAGAAAGTCAGATTTCAAATTCCAGTCATTTATACCATTGATATCAATGCTCTGATTTTAAAAGGCAAATACTCATTTTCCTCATTCTTTCAACTGCTTAGCCCAAGAAAAGATCTGATATGTGTTCCAATATGTGCTGTGTAAGATATCAGAAATTCTTTCCTCAGTCTGGTTCATAGCAAAGAACATACTTCAGGCTTAAGAGTGTTGAGAGATCTCAGTTGCGTCCTTTTTTGAAATACTTAGATACTAATCCAGCTTTGGGAGTAAGAGTTAACATACAATGGTGCTCATCCAAAGGCCATTGAAGTAAATGGGAAGCTGCTTATTGATTTTAGCTGCCACTGAATCAGGCCTTACTGAGAGCAATAAAGATTAAGAAAAAGTGAGATGAGAAATTTCAATTTTCAGTGATCTCTGGGCCATAGATGTTACAGAAGGGAAAACTATTTTAGTGTAAGAACACAATTGTTTACTGGCCTCTTGAAAGCTTCTCTTCAGTTTTGCATATATTCTAAAGTATCATAAAGTTAGTCTTTCTAAGATCTTTTAAGCATATCATGGGAGTGTTTCTTTTAAACATTGTGTGATACTATTTTATATAAGCAGATTTATAATACCCTCTGGTGGTAAGAATAAGTCAATGAAGCATGCTGGACATCAGATTGCGTTTGCAGTTTGATTTCAAGTAACAATGTGTATCAGGCAAATGGCAGCAGTGGAATTCAGCTGTCAGGAGGAGAGATTCACTGCCATTTAATCTATCTGCCAATCCCAAGAAGGTGCCAGTCCTTGAACTACCCAGCCGCACACCAATTATAAAAAGGAGTACAGTTCAGAAGGCAGAATGACAGTACTGAGAATTGAAAAGGCATATTTCAGTGGTTTAGTTCAGTAGATTCAAATACAGTGGTGTAACCACAGTTATTAAAATGTTTGCCTACTTATCCACAGTTGGGAAAACCATCACCACACATGATCATGCAAGTCATCTCAAATATTGCAGGACCTGTTCCTGGAAACACAGATTCAGATGCCAAATGTCATTCAAATGAGCTACAGCACCGATTTCAATGCTACTACATTAAAAATGTGTGCAGAAGATTAAAAACTCTTGGCAACCAAGCTTGATGTCCAATCTGCCAACACAGACAATTATGGCAAACCACTCCATCTACAAAGACTGAAGTTAGATTTTTGTAATTCTTTTTTAATACTCCAGAGTTTTCTTCTTCATTTCTCTCCTCCCATAGTCAGAAGTCATCTGATTGCCACTCTGCAGGGGCAACAGCCCCTCTATGCCAACTGATGTTGTGCCAGTTTTTCTACAGTTCTCAAAGAGCAGGACTAGCAAGGTTCAAGGTCAGCCTGTATATCCATGCTTTTTTTGGGGCTGGGACTTTACAAGACCAATAGGTGATTTCTGAAATATATCATACATACTGAAAATGATTTCTAGGCAATTGTCAATAATCAAGAAAAGTGCAAGGAAACGATAACCAGGGATATAATTTAGTTGCTACACCTGTTACTGAACAATCAAAATGCTTATCCAAGCTTCAGTGCAAGGGTGGGTATTTCAGCTTACGTTGCCCTGCTTGCTTAGTAGACACTGAGCGTGATAAACAATTTTTCTTTGCCAGGAAGTGAACAGCAGAGAGACTGTTACTTATTGCTTCTTCCCTTCTTCTATTTGTACTAAGGGATGGTAAGTCACCTATGTCACACTTCCCACAGTGAACTCCATGAAGTATGAAGACTTGTGGAAAAGGAAGCGCTGAAATCTGCACTAAGGTCAGTGGTGTTTTTTTAAAGAGTATCTACTGTTGTTCCATGAAACATCAACTTCATAATCCCTCACCACAAAGATTAAAACTTGCACAGCGCTTGATTTCTTTTTCATTTGGGGGAAAAAAAAAAAAGTTAATTCTGTTTTTCTTCAATTTACCTGTTGGTGATAGTCTTCTGAAAATAATTTAAGGCACCCTATATTTCACACAGTTGTTTTTGTGGTAACACCATAGAAAGATGTGAAAAATAATCACTCCTCCAGGGCATTTTACTCCCATATCCTTTTGTTTTATCCAACTACCTTAAAAATCCATGAACACCAAGTACCACTAGAGAAAAAGTCCAATAGCCAACTGCTTCTGGCTTTCAATTTGTCAATTAAATGGTCCCCTTCCCACTCCTTTCCTGAATAAGGACAGAAACACCTGTTCATCAGTTGATACATTCTCTTCAAAAACACATAGTTCATATACCTCTCAGCAATCTGCCATGGATTGAAACTGCCTACCGCCTCATGGGAAATAAGCTTTAGGTGATGCTTGTATCTGCTGTTATAATCCAAGATGCTCTGGAGCATATAGTTTGGCACAGAGAGAGACATATGACATTCTTTCTGCAGGGAATTCCGAGTCAATGGCTGCAGAATGTAATTTCCAGTCTGCAATTTCTCCTCTGCGTCTTTGTTTTCATCAATATCACTGAAAATATAAAATATTCATTAAGCCACAACTAGATTTTCAAGTATATTCTTGAAGGATCAGAAAATCTCTTCAAATAGTAATAATAATTTTCTGTAATGAAAACACTATAATGAAGACACACAGCTCACATGCAGCACAGTTTAGTGTAGGGGCAAATATTCTACTTACTTGCCATCAAAAAGTTTTTCAAATAAAGTGTCCATTTCTGGCTCTGTGCATCCAATTAATTTGGTTATCTGAATTGGATGAGGCGATACAGGTCTTTTAGCTACTGATGCAATTTGTTGTTCTAAAAGGAAGAAAATAACATTTAAAATGTTTCTTTGGAAGAGAAAAAATACATTTACTGCAGGTAAGTCCTCACAAAGGCTTTTGCTTCTTTTAAGAGGAAGTCCTTCAGATAAGTAAAATACTGAAGGTGACAAGCCCCTAGAATGTAAATTCAATATAGCTTTTCCAAGAGCTCAGTGTATTAAAGCTGAGCATTTTAGAAATCCTACCTTTAGTATAAATAGTTTGTTGTGTCAGTGGATACTTCTAGATGAAAGATAGAAAATACCACTCAAACTAGCATAGTCTATTAAGCTTGGCAGTAAATACAAGACATGGAAAAAAAATCCAACAAGATCATAGAATCATAGATTAGCTAAGATTTGGGCTAAGCCTTCACCAGTCTTATTCTGAAATTTTCCATTTTTCCATTAAAGTCAGTATGGGATCAGATACTTAGCTTGGGAAAAAAAAAAAATCAGTGTAGCTTCACTGTTGTACTCAATCAAATAGCAGGATAAAGAACAGAGCAGGGTGATGGGAAAAACAACAAGCATAAGTCATCCTTATTAGCATGCCATTGTGGCAAAAAATATTAAAGTATGTACACTTATGTATGGGAAACATCAAACTATTGTTCGGAATGCTACCTTTCATTAGTGAACAGTTTCCAACTATTATTACCTACGTCCCTCTCAATTAAAAATTTAATCTGATGTGAAAAGTTAGTTGTATCTTTCATCTGAAGGACTTTACATTCTTTCATTTATTTTCTATCCAATAAAAACAAGCAGGAAAAATGTGATTACTGTGAACTGGAAGTACCAAACTGTGGTTTTTTTCAAGGATTAAATACTTTTTGCTGAAGCACATTGGATAATGAATTCTGTACTGAAAAATCCAGATTTTCTGAGGCTATAAAAATTATAGCATGTGTGCTGCAAGATGTAGAAACATCATCACCATCACTTGAAAGGAATAAAGAGAAAAATATTCTAAGCTTAAGTAATTTAATATTATCTTCTGTGTACTGTCAGAAAAACTTAAAACTGTCATGGATTGACTGCTGCACTAATATTTACCTAACATTTACTCTTGAACTCTAAGCCATTTAAACTGATAGTTTTTCAAAACAAAGGAAAGAAAATGGGAGAAGCAAACAAGAAGATAAATATCTGCTTGCTCCTGTGCCTAAGGAAAACAACAGCAGGAACAGAGACTGTTTCACTATACCTTACTTCAGCCTGTGAAATCTTAAAAATAGTTGAATAGCACGAAAATTATTACTGTTAAGTATTTAATGGTGTTTCAAAGGAATCAAGTCAAATGAGTACACACTAAATATTTTTTTCAAGGTTAAGATTTAGAGATTTGCCAGTGCCTTTCTCAAAACTGAAGACAGGCAAGTCAAGAAGGGCTTAACAAGAAAACAAGTAAACAAGTGAACTAGCTGTCTTCTGGAGTAAATTTAAGTAGCTTAAAGATGAATTGGAGTGTACGTACTCATGCAATATCATCTTCACTGCAGAAAAATCATTACTCACATTTTGGTAGAAAAGAAAATATCTAAGCTAAGGAATGACAATTACTTAGAAAAGAGACAACATTCAAACTTAACACCTGATGACTGGAAGTATGTGTTAAAGATTCCTATCCCTCAGCTAAGTTGCACCAGCAGTGCTTTCCATCCAAATGAAGCCCTGATAAAGGCAAGTAGAAAATTACAGCCCGCATCCAGAAGAGATCCTTCATCTTTAAAATACTGATTTTAGAACTATATTTTAGGAATAGTCCTCTGAAAGGAACACCTATAGTAAAACACGTGTCTGGATGGTGCTATTTGATCACACATAATCCAATGATTTTGATTTTAAAGATACAGATTACAGGAAAAACAAGTTGCATTAAAAAGACACTTACCCATTTTTTCTGTCTGAGCCCAGAGCTCTGAATCACTATACACAATCTGGTTAAATCTCCTGCGTACAGCCTCCTGGTATCTCTGGTTTTGAATATACAAAATTAATCAGTCAACACATACTTAGCAGTTCAGCTGTAGTAGTTATCACCCAATAGGAAAGCAGGTCATGATCCTCCTTGGTCAAAATAGTCTCATTTTGCATAACACAAAAAAAGGGTAGGGGGGTGAAATCACAGATAAACATCTTTTTCAAAATGCCATACCTGAAAACTCAACTAGTTGCCAGTACCTTATAATGCTCCTCCCATTTCAGAGCAACAGCAGCTGGCCAAACATCTGAAGGGCCTTCACACTGTTTCTGCCTTACCAACAGTGAATTCAAATGTATGCTTAAGTGCCTCATATGGACAAGGACACTACACAATGTAAGCTTCATGCTTTCAGCTTATGAATAAATGGCTTAAAACTAAATGGCACTAAACTCAGTAGTTCTAAGTTACGATAAATTTCACTGAACAGGAAGGTGGAAATGGGACTTGAATCAAAAACCATGGAAAAGTTGAGCAATTAAAAATTTTTAAGAAAGCAATATATGAGAAAGTTCAAGTCAAGTAAATTACAAACCCATGAATATTTACACAGAAAGATGGATAAATACAGGCACAGATAACCATGTATTTGTCTGACTTCCCCATGTTGCCCTGTAAAATATTTTGGATTGCCAGAGCATGTTTCCTTGAGATGTTCATGCTACTAGAATACTAGGATCCTATATTAATATTAAAAAATTGAAAATAAAAATTTATTAATATTCAAATACTTTCCAATCTGTGAGACAATCAACATAATTGCCATACTGATTCTCTCATTCACATATGATGACCTAAGCCACAAAGTCTTGAGGTGGAAAGCAAACTCAGGTCTAACAACTCTAAAGCTAGCAATAAAACCATTAAGGCAAACGTTCTTCCAGTCTTACACTAAATTTTGCTGGACGTGCAAACTCCTTACAGTCTTTCGTTTCATACGCTGATCCAGTTAGACCTTGCTTCATTTAAGAAGGTAGATACTGTCCATAAATTGTATTATCTGTAAGTAAACAAGAAATTGGCACTAACGAGACCAACCAAGAGATAAAATCTTACTTCAATTTCTTCCATTCTTTGCAACATTGACTCCAGACTATGAGTGTCAGCCATAGGCAGAGCCTTGCTCTGGAGTCTCTCATTCTGCTCCATACTCCACAGCTCCTGAGCAGTATCTTCCAAAAGATCATCCAATAGCTTTTCACTCAGAATATCTGCATTTGCTGCAACCTCCTATTAAAAAACAAAAAAACCCAAAAAACCCACAGAAACAAACAAACAAAAAACCACACAGCCAATGCAGGAAAGAAAAAACCACAACCCAAAAATAAATGGGGGCAAAGGATGCTTAAAAATCAAACATTTCTTACAGCAGCTCATGGAAATAATCCAATTGTCATTTCAACTTTCCCCTTAAATGAAAAACCAAATAAATTCCTGTTTTCCTTCCACCCACACAAGAAGCCAAATCAACAAAATCGGCTTAGTATGTTCCTACCAAAAAAAACCAAAACAAAACAAAACCAAACCAAAACCAAAATCAATGAATATGAACAAAGCTTGCTAAACAACTATGTTCCCAAATGGAAGATGAAACTGTCACAGGTTCAGAGATCACCCAGGAATTCAAGAAAGTGAAGTGAAGGCCCTCATGTTAGAAAACACTACACACACACTTAACCTATCACACAGGAACAGTCTCACAGCAGCTTCAGGTGGTAATGAATAAATATATAGGACCCAGACCACAGCTGTAGGTTTCAGTTGTGTCTAATTTCACCAATTAGCTATGGTACAGTATCACTATTCATTTACCTGTATTGTTTTGTATGAAAACATTTTTCCCCGCAAAGCAACTTTATGCATTCAAGGTCACATCAAGCAAAAAGTATGCAAAAGAGATGTTAGAAAGGCTTTCTCATCGTTTCATATTGTACATGGTTACAAAATAATACTTTAGAAGGCACACATGCCCATACAATGACACTGTTTTAAAGATGTGGCTTATGTAAGTTGAAATTGCTAAGTTTGGGAAATCAGTGCTATCTTTCCAGATGCATTATGCTATACAGCAAAGATAAAAATACATCTTAAATATTAAACAGCTTTACCCTATGACATACAAATAGAATATTCCTTCTCAGCTGCATGAGTTAAAAGGTGGTTTATAAATGAAGAATCCTTCAAATGACAGTTTGTTTCCAAGGAGAGACTGATCTTCTAAATAAAACGTAAATCCTCTCATGATTATCAAGCTTTCTGTATTATTAGTCATTAATAGTACTAGTCCAAATTTATTTAGTCATTAAATAAGGTATTATAAGGATTATTAAAATAATCATATCAAGTCTAGTCATGTTCAGCATATAACTGGTATGACCATTCAAAAACAACTTTAAAATACATCTACTTGACAAGAAGCTAACAAAAAAAAATTTAATGCAGCTTTGCCAAACTTCATTACAATAATTTAAGACCCACATACTGAAATGGAAATACTCTCCAAATGTCCAAAACTGTGTTGACCACATAAATATGACTTGCATTAAGTTGAAA
>NW_010566466.1:24922-28846 GCF_000687285.1 Phaethon lepturus
AGTGTTGCCCCTTTATAAATGTTTTACAGCTCTAAAGGCATCCTTCAAACAGTGGCATTAGCTTGACTCTACTACCTGTGTTCTATCTAATAGAGGTTCTAAGCGCTCCCGTACTGCCTTCTCAATTTTGTCTGCATACTGGGCTGGAGAAGCACTTTGTGACCTACACAAAAAAGAACAAATGACAATGCCATTCTGAAACTTGGTATTAAAACAATAATTTAAAAAACCCAAACACATAAATGTACTTTTTGGGGGACAGGTGGGAGTGGGCAGAAGACCATGTCAGACCTGACACCATTTATTAGCTCTTCAAAGCCAGTCATCAACTTTTGCCTTTTTTTCATTTCTCCTCTGCTAAGGTCAGTTAGAACCTTCACTCTTCTTGAGGTTTCTGCTTCAAGCCATGCTAATCTTCAAAAATAAAACAGTAACAGAGGGCTACAGAATGCACATTCTAACAACTGAAGAATTAAATCATGTGATTCTGAGTATCAGTTTAGAAAACTTGCAAAAAACTTTAGAAAGAAAATTAATACTGACTTTAAGACCGTATAAGCCAGGAAATTCTGTTAAGAACCAGGGATCTTCAATTATGTTTCTGCTACTGGCAAACAGGGAATTTCATGGCTATCCACAAATACTGCCCAGAGAGAGGGAACCTCTCATCTTACCATGCACACTGCCTAGCACAGATCTAGCAGCTAGATCTCCTGCTTCAACTGCCACAAACAGCAGTCCCAGAGGAAACTAAATTTGGGGAGCCCTGAGATACAGGATGCTGAATATAGTTTAAAATAAACTAACCTGCACTCTATTGCTGGCTAGGACAAAGATGTGTATTTTATCCTTCTGGAACGGGGAGGTAATATTTACCTTCTTAATGCAGTGCTCTGAATATTCATTCTGCTTACTGCGTGTTTTGTAAATGCTCTGCCTAGCGCAGCTTGGCCTGTGACTCCCAGACAATACTTGGACATGATCCAGGAAAAAGCATAAGTAATGGCTCTTCCCAGGCTGTATGAATGAGGCCGCTTTGTGCCGAGTGGGAAAAGAATACAACTATCCAGTAACAAGCTGTGCTGTGCCACTTGCGTTCACGGCCTGACAGCCAGGCCAAATCCATCCTATTCACTAGTACAGATATAGCAGCACTTCCACGGGAAAGGAGGATAAAGACAGGTTCCACTACACTCCGAACATACCGCTTAGGTGAAACAGGCAGAGGTGTAGGGTTTGGAGGCATGCAGGGTATTCTGCTCTCCTTAACAAGTCGTTTGTTCTCTTTTAGCTGGGAAGCTATAGTTGTCTCCTGAAGTCGGGCATGCTTTTCTTGAGGCTGTACCTGTCTTGATTTTAGAGATTTCGGCTTTCCCTTAAAATTAACACAATCACATTACAAACATATATTCCAGCTGTTGAATTTTTAATGTTTTTTGCATTCTGCTTCAGCTTGTCTTGAAGTCATGGCTTTGTTGCAGAGTTGAGACATGTGGAGGTTTTACAACTAATTAAAAGGGAAGTCCAGCTGTGCCTGAACAGAACATATGCTTAATCTTGCAACTATTATCGTTGCAAACAGTTCCAGTTTTTCCAGTGTTGCTCTCCCGGGAAAAAAATCCAAAATTTACAGAATTTGACTCTATGTTAACTCTTAACAAATCCAAATAGAAGACTTCCAAGGTAACATTTTATTCAGCCATGAAACTGTAATATTGCCATATTTGTATTTGCTACAAGGATACTTAGACTAGTCCCAGTCTAGTATGAATTATTGAAATGCTTAATTTTCCTGCTCACAATTGGTCACTGATAGATAGATATGAGAAGCAGTAAAAGTTACATATGCATACATCTATGTTACTGTATCAGATCTGATTTTTCAAGCTGAAGGTGATATTCTGAGGAAGGCAAAAAGAAAAAAAGGCATTTAATAAAAAAATCCAATTCTTTGCAAAATTTAGCACTTTGAAATATTCTTTAAAGAACTCATTTGTTTGCATTACAGAAGCCTCTTGCTGGTTGCAAGAAGGACTTACCAGAAACCAGAATTTATATTGTGAAGTTTTATGATTTCTGTAATCAGTGAAGTAAATCTACCCAACTTCTATCCTCCTACTAACGTTAGCATTAACACAACATTACTGCGGAGTGCATTTTTCATGACACAGGATGACCAATAAGAGGAAAATATTTCAACTTTAATTTCAAGTTGAAAAATAACCATGCTAATTTCAAATATGAAACTGGTTTTGGTGAAAGTTTTCCTTGCTAATTCTGTTATTCATTGTTTATAGTTGTTCATTGCATTTCCAAGGAACAATAACACTACTTATAAAAAACTTTTGATAAAATAGTCATAACCACTAGAAGTAACATAGGCAGATGACATAGTTTATCCCCTTATGCCTCCTAGCTCAAAATAAAAAAAATTGTGAGGACGTACAAAGCTTGACAGTGTCTTACATTATATAACAAATCTCAGAGGACAAGTAGAAAAAAAGTATAAATGCTTTTATCACTTACATACCTGTGATCTTGCAGGTAATAACACACCTTTCTTCTTCAAAGGGCCATTTTCCAGGACGGGGTCTTTTTTTACAGCTCTAGCTCTCACTAATGCATCTACACTGCCTTGTAAACTGGCATTTCTCTCTGGAGTAGGTGGGTCATTTTCTTCTTGGAATTTATTGTGCAATATATGAGCACAACTGTTTGCCTTCTGAACTGCTGGAATATGTGCAACATGTCAATATTTATCTGTATCAAAAATAGTAAATAAACTTTCAACTGTAAGTTGAAAGGGGCGAGAATCAGCTTTATTTCTATGTTTGATACTTCTGTTATGCTAGGTATATGTAATCATGAACTTTTAAGCTCTACCATAATTACAAAAAAAGAAGCCAAAAACCCTTGTATTTCCTGGCATGTTTAAATAAATCATCTTTCTTACACTGTTTCAATGAACAGAAGATTTTGGGTTTTGTGTGCATATACATATTTATACATATATAGCTATTTGAAAATACACATATATATGAAAATTATGGGAAAGCCTTTTGATAGTAATTGCCATATGAGTTCTAGGCAGTGATAACAAAACATTCATTTTTAGGCAGCAAGACATGTGGGCACCATTAGATGCTTGTCAATATACTGTCTCTCTGGACTGCCAAAGATTAGTTCATCTCATAGAATTCTTCTCGCCCTTACCTAGGGGTAGAAAGAAATACTTACTATTCTAGTAAAAAACAATATGAGGTATGAGAAAGACACTCCAAAAAGAAAAGCAATTAATATAGGTTAAATGATAATGTAATAAGCTATACCGGCTTTCATGAGGTTTCAAAATACTTCAGGTGATAAATTTATCTCACAACACCTTGAGAAAGAATAAAGCCCATTTCCCTTCATATACAAAGTAAAAGAGCAATAAACAAATTCCCAAATGTTGCATGGCGAACTATTAGTGAAAAAAAAAAAGTCTTCAGTGTTACTGTCAGTTAACATGTCTCTAGATACTGAAACTGTGATGACTGTGTTTAAGATATTAACATTAATGAACTGGCAAGAATAAAACACAGCCACACCTCTCAAAAGTAGAGAAACTGCACAAACCAAGAGAATTCTGAGCCAAGGCTGCAGTATATCTTTTCACTGTAAACAGTTAAACAACAATAGCTTTGTTGGAGATTTGCTAACAGTCAGTGACTTTGCATTCCAAAATAATATATTTATACAATATTATCTAGGTAGGTATTTGGAAATATTCTGTATGCACTACTAATGTCAACTTGTAAACTGCCATTTAGGTGTACACTGCAGAAAAACAATCCAAGTGTAGCCCATCGTAAAAGAAATGGACAAAAATAGGAAGAACATGAGGATAATATAGTTACAGTTATATATATATATAATATATAT
>NW_010566467.1:0-13658 GCF_000687285.1 Phaethon lepturus
GCTGGGGGCCGGGGGGAGCCCCGCACTCAACGGGGACTCGGTCCTGCGGTCCCAAACTCTCTTGTTTGTTTGTTTGTTTGTTTCTTACCTAGAAAATGTCTAATAACTAACGCGATGTGCGAGAAGGGGGTGGGGGGAACATCCGTCCCGAGCTGTAGCACTGCTCAGGTGTGCTTCCGCCTGCTCAGGTGTGCCCGGTCCACTCGTGTCCACCCACTCAGGTGCGCCCGGTCCACGCGTGTCCTCCCGGCACGGCTCGGATGCCGGGGCGGACCCAGAGGCGCTTGTGACAGCACAGCAATGAAGAGTCTTTAACTGATATAATCAGGTATTTCGCTGCTTTTCCAACATTCTGCATGTAGGTGACGGTGTGTCTGTAAGTATCTGGGACGACGAGAAGTTTACTATTCCACCCTGCAATGACTTCAGTGTCCCCTTTTCTGGGTTTTCTTGTATTAAGAATAATTCCTCAATCTCAGCCTAATGCTCCTCAGCAGTGACTCTAGCACCTAACTATCCGCACAGTAGGTCTCCAGGAGGTACTCTTATCAAAGACACACGTGATAATTAACTGGATTTAGCTGCTGATTCATGCCAGGAGGTATGACTTAATTTCGATGCAGTGTTTTAGCACCTAAGCCTGGGATGACTCGTGAAGGAACCTCAGTGTTTTCGAGGTAGGGTCTTAAGATCTGCAACGTATTTGCTCGGTTTGGTTTTTCTCTGCTACTCAATTAACAGAGGAGACAGTAATGTGACATGTACTGCCAAAATCAGGAACTACTTCACAAATGGCAATAATACAGCACTTTACTCCCAATAATACCATTCTTTCGCAGGCTTATATTAGGCTATCTAATAGCCATCCTCAGCTTTTAACAATTCACTGGCACTTTATGCAGAATTTAAAGCAGATAGAAGCGGATCCTATCAGTGACTAATGATAGGTTTTGAACTCATTTAACTACTTAGGATAAGGCTCAATGATGCTGTCACTGTAAGCCTTCGTTTTGTCAGGTATTATCCTTGGAAATTGCATACTGAGTGCAAAGTGTCTTACCTCTAGATGTCCTGAAATTATAAACTACAGAGATGACTAAACTAATAAATGCAGTTACTTCTGTCACACAGGAAGGGTTTTAACATACAGAAACACCGCAGTTATTTAAGGCCATGACAAAAAGATTTAAGTGTGGGAAGCAGCTCTGCATCTCTCATTGAGATTTCATCATACAATTTATGTACTCACACTTCTTACAGAAGCACAGCCAGGACTGTGGCTGATCGATGGGTTTTCCTGGGGCAGGCGCAGTGTTTTTTTCTCCAGGTTTCTCAATGAGACCGAATGGGAGCTGGCAATGGAGAATTCAGATGCCAATCAAGGATTGCAGGGCCCAAGTCCCCCAGGTACCTGTGTAGTAAGAATGAGTTATGGCAAATTTGATGCAGATAGAAGCAAACTAAATGCTAGGTGAAGTGTTAGCCACAGTTTTATATTATCAGTGTAGTGGTGATGCTTTCTTATGAATTATATTGGAGACTCCGTGTGACTTGTACACAATTATAGCGAGTAAATAACTGGACCCGCTTTGGTGTGCACTGTGCTTTAATACATTTTGTTTAAAATTTCTGACTTGAATATTTTGCATGTCCTTTTGCCCTGCAAAATGACATCTAAAAGTAAGATGAACAAGACCGCCACGAGTCAGATCAGTAACTTTATGTGCCACGTACCTATTTGGACTGATCTCTACCACTTGAAGAGACGAGCAGCTTGCGCAGGGGTTTGTGTGTCTGCCGCTGGGAGGGTGCTGACAAATACTTTGATAGGTGGTTACATTGGTTTTCGCTGACAGCAGAGCAGAGACATTCTGGATTCCTGAAATGAGTCTCAAGTCCCGAGGGAAGACTCTTGACTCTTGAAATGAGCTATAGTCCTGGCGGGGAATGAGTACAGAATAAAGTCAACGGTTCCTCTCGGGTTTAGGTCTGCTGCAATACGTGTCACATATCGTTGCTTTCCCCCATGCCCAACTTCTGCTTCACTTGTCACCCTCAGCTCTTGTTGCTGTTCTTCTCTTCCAGCTCTTTCCTTGCCTATTTCTGCTTTCCTCTTGCCTGTTACCAACCTTCTCTCCATCCTAAGGCAACTACTCTGATCTCTGAATGCAGATGTGAAAAGGAGAACTGAGAGATGCAGCTTTGTTTTGTTCTACGTTCACCTCAGTGCCTAGTTGCTGAGTAGTTCACAGAGGAGAAAATGTATCGATCCTCCAGCCTGAGGACACCAACCAGAGAAGGGGGGACGTTGAGAAAACCTAATTGCCGAGTTCTTCCTTGCTGCAAACTGCAGGCGGTGACAGGACAAGAGGAACTCCCCTGCCAGCAAAGTTGTTGCTTTCTAGCTGAGCTGATGTCTGCTTGTGTGTTGTCACTGTGAAGAACAACTCTTTACTATGAACTCCTATAAAGGTGGTTTAGATTAGCATCTTCTACTCAGTAAATGAGGAATGTACGCGGTCAGTTACCACAGCTCAGCTGACAAGCTGTAACTTGAGAACATGCTCTATACGGGGGACAAATTTGGGCAAATCTTAGAGGCTAATCAAAGGCACCTCTTGTGACAGCGAGGCAATCATCCTGCAGAACTTCAAGTTCCTGCTTCAAAAGCACTAGCTGTTCCCAGCAAAAAAAAGCCTTGTGAGGTTTGGGATAATGGTAGGCAAGAAACTTACCTTTTCTGGAATATTGTTTCTCGAATGACTGACTTTTGGAAGCACCTTTCCAAAATACTGCTGCCCAGGGCAGGCACCTGGTGTGGAAAGCTCCATCTTGAATGGTTCAAAACTTGGCAATGTTTTTAAACGACTGAAGAGACTTATAACAAAAAGTACTGAGCAGTCAACTGCATGAGGCACTACCTGTTCTATTGGTAATGCTGTTTCCTAACTAATTTAAAGGTAGAAAGTCATATGCCGCTTTTCTATTTTTATACTCAGGTTTTTATAAAGCTGCTTTCTTCTGACAGCAAATTCCTTAAATGCTTTTTTTGTATTATATGTTCTAATAAATGTTTTCCAGATAGATAGGTCGTCGTCATTTTTATTCTTTAACTATAAACCACCAAAAGAAGAACATACTTTTTACAGTGGTAGCTTAACTGGTATGAAAACTACTCAGACTTCTGCAGTGTAACGAGTTAGAATGACATTTTGTTTGATTGATAATAAATTACAGTAATGCTGTTACAGCAAACACCTAAAATCTTTGTCATATCATTAAAATCATTGGGAAGTAAGGATATTAAAATAATTATAGGAGTTTTGTATGTCAAATATCAGTCTCAGTAAGACACTATTGCTGTCACATAAAATTAGTATTTACTGCTGGCACAGCTGAATATTTTACATACCACTTCTTCCTATAACATCATTAACCACATGTTTAACTAAGCTGCTGCCAGTGTTGAGTGTTACTCTCAGCTTTGGCACTTGCAATTACCTCGTTACAAGTACTTTTCAGCAATATCTTTTAGTTTAATCGAACAGTAATTTATTCACCTCCTTATATGCTACTAAACACTTCAGATCTCTACATTTATCATGTGAAACTCCTTCCAAAAAGTAAAAAAAAAAAAGTCATTCAGCACTCTTCTCTTTAGTAAAGATCTGTACTAATCACATAGAAATGAAACCTTAGAAATAAAATAGTAAGGGGAAAAATTGATTTCTAGATCTTGACATATGCTTTAATCCATGGTGATAGTAAAATGCATTTTAAAAGAGGGTACTAATTATGCTATTTAATGTATAATAATCCTAGTGAAATCCTGAACCAATGTAAATCTGGTGTTTTTATGCAACACTTGATGCCTTAATTATTACATCTCTGTTCAGATCTCATCTCTACTTATTTTAGTAACAGACTGAAAGGGATATGAGCAAAGGGAACCAAGTACTCTGTATGGTTTCAGGGGCTCACTAGGAAGTACCAGATTAGTCTTAAAGCTGAGACAGAAACTGGAGGATAAGTAGAGTTAACCAGAAGTTCAGTAGTATTCAACAGTAAAAAAACCCTTCTACTAGCTGAGTTTTAAAGGGTAAGCAGTGTTCCTATTCAGCTTTGTCATTTCTCCAGTGGGCTGGAGAGGAAAGGAAGTGTGATACATCACAGGGATGTGAAACAGTCCTGTGGGATACCAAGCAAGTCATATCTCTCTCTCTTTGCTCTAAGTACACCTCTTCACCCATTCATCTGATGGTCTCACCTTTACTTAACAACAGTCCTCTGTCTTAAGCGGGTCACATAAAATAAAGGGAGCCAGGTCTCAGCAGAAGCACGTGCAACGCAAAAAAATGCTTTGCAAGAGAAGGCTAATGCGCCCTGTTTCTTTTACATACGTCTTTAGGATGGATTTACACGGGAGCATATTTGGTCCCATAACAGTATTAATTGCCACAGTTCTATGTTTTCTGGAAATCAAGATGCTTCCTGGTTTTTACAACATCAAATTGAAATCTTCATTCTCTCCTATTCCTGAATGATATCCTACACTCCGACACTCCTACAGCTACTGTGTGACACTGAGAATGGATCTATCAAGGGATTCATGTTCTCTTTGACAGCATTTATCTGCAAAGGCAAACTGACTTGAATTTGGTTGAACCAAACAGGACCTATCTGTGTTTTGCCACATCTACACTGCAGAAACCACAGCCCAGAAATGTTGCCATTTCTTTTCTGTTTCCTGGAAGGTTACCTGTGAAGTATCAAATCACTTAACACCAAACTCCCCTGTGTGAACTAAACTGCTGAATGTCTGTAGGACAAAACCAGTGTGCATTACTACTGAGAAGCAACAGAGCTGGTGGTGGAAGGAGGCTCTTTCTAGACCTGCCAGCTTTTATCCAAAGTTCGAGATGTGCTCATCAGGGACATCTAACTGATCTTTAAGCAACACTTAAAATTAAGGCTTTTAGTTCTCCTCGTTACCTAAAGTCAGTTTTATTCCATGTTTCTCCTTACTCTTGGTAAACTTAAGAGGAGCCACAGGTTATATTTGTGCCATATAAAAAGAACAGGCAGGAGAATGGAGAGGCACAGTCCTTCCTGTAGATAAGACCCTGATGGAAACTAATCTATGCAGAAAAGTGTGTGCTGGCCTCCTCAACTCGGTGAGAACAGCCAGGGTGCATGCAAGGCCCAGAACTGCAAGATGGAAAGCTGTCTCTCCTCTTTTTTCATAGTTTCTCTTGCTCCACTCATGAGGGATCCCAGTACATTAAGAAGCACACTGTGTTCGTCCAACCTCCTCTCCTTCAGCATACATTTGTTGTTGACGCCTGTGCTGAGCACGCGTGTTCTCTCAGCTCTGACACACAATGCCATTTAACTCCTCACCTTTTGTGCAATGGTTCTCCAAGTGGCTCTGATCTCAGAAAGCCAAACAATCTCTTCATTGTAGCTGTGTGCCATGTGGTCTATTCCAGGGGGATAGAAAGGAGAGACTTTATATTTCCTTCTATATCCATAACAATTCAGAGAACAGTTTGTCTCCTCCATAAACAGACACCATTATTTCATGCTTTTTTGGGATGAGATCACAAAATTATTCACATTTTTATTCCCCTATAGAGCTCCTGTATGACTTCTTTTGTATTTATTTTAGCCATTTTGATGCTTGTTGGAATACTCCTAGTTACAATTTAATTGTTTCGTGCATGAGTATGGAAGACTGATTTGATATACATTTTTTTGATAGTATAGCTCCAGTCAGACACATATGGAGCTTAATATAGATTTTTGCTGTTTAATTGGGCTTTGGGGTCTGGTTTTTGTTGTCTGAGTTGTTGGTTTGTCTACTCTTAGGAGCAGAATGAGAAATAAGAGGTGAAAGAGATGACATTTTTGTATGTTTCTGAGAGTCTAATTTGTAAACCATACTTAAACAAGAAGGAAAAACCACAACTTCTACAAATTGTAATCTGCCTCATTTTGTCACATCTTTGATTATTAGTGGACTGGAATAACATAGCAGCTCTATTTATGCATAAAAATCATGGGGTCATGTGGCAAAAAGATCTTAAAGATATTGTAAGAGTAAGTAACTTTTTGTTAACAGACTCTCTCTTACCAGTTCTCTTCTTGGGGATGTCAAGAACGTCAGATACAAAGGTTGCTCTTCCTCCTTTAAACGTGCTATAAAGACGGCTCATTCACACCTTCCTATGACTCGCTTCGATTTTTTGCTGCTTGAAACAGAAGGAGAGAAAACATTTTGCATGAGAATCCACAGGTACTTTATTTCAAATGCTCCTACTAACACTGATGCTTACATCAACCCAAGAGACAGGGAGAAATACATGAACTGTCCTAACTGAGAAGTCCCACAGAAACTCAAGTTACGTTGATCAAGGATGAAGGTGTGGATGGTCAGGGGCTTATTTTCCAGCCCACAGGTGAGGGCTGCAGAGGGGCTGTAATGGAGCCTTCCCACAGTTAGTGGATTTACCACCCCTTTTAAAGTTCATTGCATAGTCTGCTTAGTTAGGCTTTGTGCAGGGACAGTAAATTTTCTGCCTTATTTTCTAGCTGAAAAGCTGAGAAGGAGATGCCAAGGAATCACTCCAGCAGTTCCCGTGCAATTGCAAAATTCATAATTGTGTCAGTGCAGCAGAAGTGAAGTGTTTGCTACCATGCAGCACTGCCAGCGTTTCACACAAACATCAGCAAAGAAAGTTAATAACAACTTTTTAGTGTGATTTGGTTTAGACACATGTAAAGACGAGCTCTATCAGGGAGAAATAAAAAGCCATAGCGAACCAAGGGTTAAAATATTTTTTTTGAGAAAAAAAATACTGAACATTACATTAAGTAAAACAAAAATCAGTCTGTGCTACTAAACCTCATCTGTCACTAAGAACTTACATAATATACTGCTGACATCATGACTATATAAATTACACGGTACTTTCGCATGTGACATAGAGATTGTATTACTAGTGTATGAAAAAAAACTTTACCTTCCGATTTTTTAATTTAGGATGACCTACTGCAGAATGTATTAAAAAAAAAAAAAAGACAGCAGTTTGACTTTTTATTACTTTTACCCAAACAGGTGCAAAAACATTCATTTAATCAAAAGCTTCTAGATGCACAAAACCATTTTTAGAAAGAGTGGAGCTTTACTTTTGTTCTTGTAACACAGAATGTGTCATGGGCTTTATTTTAGCTGAAGTACAGAATCAGGTTTGTTGCATTTTGCTGCTGTAAATCCATGGGTAAAATCCTGGCTTCACTAAAGTCAATAGGAAAACTCCCATGGATTCAGTGGGGCCAACATTTCATCCCGTGTCTGTAATCAATCATTAAAATGTAGCAGGGTCCAATGAGTGACTACATTGGAAAAAAATTACAGCAAAATAGTTGGAGTAGTTTGCAAATATTTTTGAGCCTTAAGACTCGGGCATTAATGCTTCTCCTAGTTACTCCTAGAAAAACATTTACAAAACTCGTACGCGTACACAGGTGAGTTTCAGATTGGATTTTCAAAGCGTGTTCCATGTTTTATATTAAAACATACAGCAGTTTTAACTTAATATCTTTCTCAATGATTTGCTTGTTACTTTTGCAAGGGCTTTTTGCACATTTTGGTTTTTTGGTTGAAAAGGGGAAACATTCAAATATCTTCATTTCCAAAATGGAGACATCCATTAATCTTAGATAATAATGCAAGAAAATAAGACAGATAAATATCTGCAAGTCATGTATTTTATTTTGCAATGCATTAAGCTTGTCTCCAAACTTCAGCATAGTAGTACGAAAAAGAAGGAATTACATATGAAAGTGACAGCAAATCAAAAAGTAGGACAACAGACACAGTACATGGCATGAACCCTGATTTCCTCTTCTCCTCCCCCTCCTCTCATGGATCAAGCAACATGCTATATTCCCCAAAGAGAGTTATATTTGCAATGTAATATTTAAGAGGAACAAATTAAAAAGGCTGCCCAGGGTTTCTAAAATACAAGGTACATGAAGTGCAGTGAAAGCTCCAAGGAGAGGTTTTTCTTACATATTACACAAAGTTACAAATAAGACACATATTCAGACATAGCTGAACTTCAGCAAATAGCAACGCTAGCAACCAAATTAACATATTATGTAAATAAACAAGAAATTCCAATTCAGACTTACTTGATACAGAATGATACAGTAAATTAATTCCTTCTTTTGAAAGTAATGCATTTCATTCATAAGAGCAACAATAAAAGTAAATTCCCAGTATATTTGTCATCATAAAAGTCTCTCAAGGCTCCATCAATAAATTACAAGGAAGCATGGCTGGATGGGGGCTCTATATGACCAACTCACAGGGAAGCATAGAAATTAAATCTCATCCTCCTGGCTCAATAAAAGCCCACCTTAAATTCAAGGGAATTTTACCTGAATAACCGCCATATGAATCAGGCACCCATCGTCCTCACTCGTACAGCTGGGATGGACATATCAGAGCTTGAAGAGAAATCAGAATGGGGAATAAACCAGCTTTTTGTATTCTCTGCTGCTAGAAAATACGAATGCACTTAAATATCCAGGATGGATTACCTAGCTCCTTTAAGCAAAGAGCACCACTAAATATTATGCAACTATAGGTTTCTAGGTTGACTAGAAACGCCTTTAGGAAATACAGGTGCATCGTGGAAAAAGAGAGAATTTGGTTTTCTGACGCTGTAATTCTAAACGGTTTCAAGTATTGTTTTAGTAGCGAAGATAAATAGCTTATAGCTTATGTCAGGAGAGAAAACCGACACAACTCTTGCCAGAAGATCCAATGACATTCAGCACAAGGTAGCATGAAATAAACAGCGCCGTAAAGATCACAGGGTTAGAATGGAAATTAAATGGCCAGACAGTGATAGAGCTGGTTTTTTTTAGGAAAAATACCTGGGAAAACACAGAAATGTAACAGCGTATTTGGTGCAGGAGAGTAGAACAAAAGAATACAATCATGACTGATTGAGACATCAATTTGTTTGTGGACAGCCCTAAGAGATGGCAAAAAGCCTGCTGGAAACACAAGGGGAAAAAGACTTACGCTGAAATCCTAGAGTCAGTGATACTCATACAAGTTTCACTGTGAATTGCCAACTCAGTGTTTACATCCTGGTTTTTCCCCACTGGGGAGGACGTACAGGACACACCAGGTAAGACGATCAGAGACGGTGAAGAAGTGCTGTGAGTTACTAAAATATACACACAGATAAATGCCAAGACCGTCGGTGACTCAGGAATGAAATTACAAAGAGAAAGTTTGTCTACAAGTCTGTTGCTGTTAAATATTTCTAGAAGAGAAAGACTCTGGACAAGAGCAATTTTGGAACAGGGAGCTAAGCGTTTCCTAAGGAGTTTAATTTCTTTTGGAAGCATTGGGCTTGAAAGTGGAGCAGAAAATAGCCACGCAAACCATGAGATGTAGTATCATTCATGGATCTTCACATCTTCAGGGAATCAAAGAAATACAACTGATCAGAGCTTACGGGGATATTATTAGATACTTGGCTGTACCAAAGTACAAGTACTTCAAAGACAGCGAATGCTAGCATCTAATTATATTTTTGTTTACCATATGTAGAGAAAAACATGGCAATTTTTCACACTCTGTAACTGGGAACTTTTTTCAGTGTAGATAAGCACTAGCTTGTACTTTGTTACAGTGTGTTTAAAAAGCAATATAGAAATGAGATAAAATACTCTAAGTTGTTCCATTTGAGATAAGTTTTAAAAGCTATTGTAAACTGAATGAAAACGTCTTTAATTTTTTTGTTTTAAAACAGGTCTTAAAAACTACCATCTCATCATGCAGATTTTTTTTTAAAAAATGTGTGGTAGTTTTTAAAAGTATCTATATACCGTGCCTGCACAGACACAGCCCGCATGGGGTAATGCAAACTCTGAGCCAAGCCTAGAATCAGAGATATTAACACAACTGATTATGCTGATGGAGTGAAGCCACTGTTTTTATCTCACCTGAGATAAGGCACACAGGATGTAAACTGCTGTTCGAAAGGCAAGAGATAAAATTAAAAAAATGGAAAAGAGAAAAAAAAGGAAAGAAACATTTTCTTTTAAAGGTACGGCGGCAGTACTAAGACTAAAAGGGAGGGAAAATTATATTAGTCACATTCTCTGTCCCCATAGACGTCTGGAAAGACACAGCGGGAGGGAGACACAGCACCTCTGTGGGGCTGGGAGCCACAGAGCCTGCTGAGGCTGCACAGCTACATGTGGGGCTGCCTGTGGTCCCGGGCACCATGGCTGAACCAGCTTCCATCTTCAAGCAATTAATAAAACCTCTTAATCCCTTTATCCTAAGACCACTCCAGGCACATTTGCCAAAGACACCTAAAAATAGCCGCCCGGCACCGTTCCTGCCCACATGGCCAGTGCTCCAACACCTCCAGGTCCCGCACCCTGCAGGGAAGCACCACCAAAGCCTGGCAGACGTAACGCAATTAAAGGTTGGGAGTTGAAAGATTTTTGACCAAAACTTGCTTTACTTTATCTTTGGTGCCTTCCTATGTGGTGAGTATTAGCTAATACATGTGTCTAGAGACCAAAAGCCAGATCTGTTTGTTGCATTGAGTTTTTATCAAGAGGGTTGTGTTTAACCTTGACAGCTCCTGCATTTTCAAGATATTATTTCTCCTCCTGTTGTTTCAGAGCTCATGAGGGTCCATATTAGAAGCAGAACTTAAGTTTCTCTACCTCTGCCATATCTGGGATTGAAGATGCAAATGCGCACAAGATTGTACGCGCAGCCCACCACGAAGCTGACAGGCATTCGGTTGGCATGTAATCCCTGTGATACATGGATTGCTGGAATCCCTTGCTGCTGCCAAATCTAATGTTTTAAAGCAAAGTTCTGGCTCCTCTGAAAACAGCAGCAAAATTTCTGGTGATTCAGATTGGGGTAAGATTTCACTCCTGAGCTTGACGATGAGAATACTCACTGACCTACCTCCATTGCTGACTTCAAGCACACAAGCCTGCAGGTAACAGTCTCGTTCTCAGCTACTGATAGAGTGACGTAAGGCAGACTTTTCAGCCATGAAACATTACCTTTATTGCAGCCTTCAGAGCAAAATGTAACTCCCCACTTTTGTACTAGCTTTCCTAAATTAATTTCTTCAAAGACAGGAAACAAAAATTACAAAAGCAGAATTTTTTTACCTTAGCCTAGATATAAATGTTGAAAAAAAACACCCTAAAAAATCTGCTAGGAAGTGCAGAGTAACACTGTGTCCGATTGTTATGTGCTGTTGGTTTTTAATCTGGTATATGTAAATGAGGTCCCCTTTTAATTATTAGCCTAGTTGCAACGTCTTGTCGCTGACATTTTCAGAAATTTCACTAACCAGGCTAGCTAAACGAATTGCTGTTTTTAAGCTAAAATGTTAATAATACTTGTATCAGAGCCTCAACTACAGAAGTCAGAGTAGGTCCATTGATTTCAGCAGTTATAACTACTACCCCTGATTAATGTACTGAAGTCACAAAATAGTTTTCATTAGAAAACTTCCTAAAGTAGATCTTCCAGACTTGCCTTCATCTAGGAGAGAGAACAACAGTAAGAACTTGAGAATATAAAACACTCAATTTTCCTTTCATGAATAAAATCTGCTGTGCTTTCAGCGCATGCTCCATCCCAGCGTTATTTCACAAACACAAGGTATTCTAGAAGGCAATCCATCCCCAGCTTCTCCAGTAAAGTTGTACAACATACATGATTTATCACCAGGTTATTTGGGAACGTCTTTAATAGATGCATCTTACCATTTTCAAGATACAGGTTAAGACTCAGGCTCTGTTTCATCTCCAGTGGTAACAAGTTCTGTAGCTCCAGGCCTTCTGTTAAGAATGCTTGTGCTGTTCCCTACCAGTTACATCATCCCGTTCATCCCAGTTACATACACTGCAGCTGATGTAGTGCTTTAATAATTTGTTTTATTTGTGCACTGATTAAAAATTTCTAGATCAAACATTTAATGAAAAGCTCTCCAACCTGACAGGTTTGCTGCTGAATGCAGTCATTTACAACTCATGCCTTATAATAACCAGAGCAAGTGTTGGAAAAGCTGTTCATGCCAAATGCTCAGCAACTGACATATATAATCTTATATCTTTTCATTCAGACCTTTTTTTAAAAAAAAAAAAACAAACCTAATTATATTGGTTGTAACTGTTCTGAAATGAATGGTGGCAGGAACTAATACTTGTTTATTTTCTTTCCTGACAAGTGCTCTGAATAAAAACAGTTTCTAGACATGATGGAATGACTTTTCCTATGACTCAGACATGTTCAACGAAATAAGGTTTGAAGAAACCGGAGCTTGTTTTCTGTCTAACAATAGTAATTGAAAATACCCAGAACTTTTAAGTATTTATACCATTTAGAAATGTCAGACTAAAAACTACATAGGGTGGCAAAAAAGTCTCCAAGCTCCAAGCAAACAAGCTCTTGCTCTATGCTTTTTCATTTGAGTGAGATATTGTGCTTATTCACTCAGGCTTATTTCAATTTAATGAATTTCTCTTTTCAGTTTATTTTCTATTTAATTTTTAATTCACAGGTGCCACTTAAAGTGAACGGTCATATTTCCAATTGGCAACATATTTAATGTTCTTCACAACTCCAGGGTAAACTGGAGTTTTAAAATATACTACTCAATAATATAGGAAAGGCACATAAAACTTCATGTTTATTTCCATGTAGCAAAGCTCTAACTAGCACACTTTTTGCAAGCTGCTTAGTTCGCAGTAATTCAGTAATTTCAGCTTCTCTAAGAGTAAGCTACCTAATTTGGCTCTGTTTTATAATGAAGTTATCCTAAAAATTTGTTATTGCTCTGCAGTAAGTATCTTTAAAGGAACTAAGTATCAGTAAATATTATTTGAAAATTTAGTGAAGTGTCCACTGTACTTAAATTACCAGATATATATACCAGAAATATATCTAGTAATTTAAGTACAGTAATTGCAAAGGTATAAAAACCCACTCAGAATACAGATTTTTTTTTTAAAACTAACTTATTAAATACCTTTGTCTATATTCTTCCCTCATCCCTAATAACACAAGCGTATTTTCTGATTCCAGGAAAGCACTCAGGCCGCCAACTGTACTCCTGCAATCGTAATTAAAGCCACTCGGCCTTTCACCTTTCACCATGCTCAAAATGCGCAAGATGTATAAACTGCAACGCACACCCCATTGTATTTCCTTGCTAATGCTACCTATGACCCATCTGCTCTAGCAGGGAAATCCCACAGTCCGTACTTCCACCCAGATGCCATCCCCGAGCAGCCTTTTTGTGGCGTGCACGAAAGCATCAAACTCCGGCAAAGAACTACAGGCATGTCGATAAGCCCGATTTTGGGACGGTTAGGATGCATCTGCGATACTGCTCCTTGGTCAACACTGGATCGTAACGCTAGACGTCGGTGTTAGGTGGGGGAGTAAGGCTTACCACAGGGCTCGGGCACGTTTAGTTTCTAAAAAAAGGGGATGAAAGGAGAGCAAAGGCGTCTTAGGCTCTGCCCGGCCTCCCGGGCCATTCCTCATCGGAGGGCTCCCTCTAGAGGGGCTCGGCCCCGCTGCC
>NW_010566468.1:0-4424 GCF_000687285.1 Phaethon lepturus
GTTTCTGTGATTCTGTGATTCTGTGATCTTGCAGTCTAAGCCAATGAATGCATCTATATTTTGGCTGTGCAAGATGTCACTCAGAAGCTCAAGCCAACCCTGAAGACATAAGCAGAAAAGAATAATCAAGAAAATCACCAGGAGAGGATTTCATGTGTTGGCAGCTCTCTGGTCTGAACATGGTTTTACTGATCATAGAATCATAGAATGATAGAATAGTTTGGGTGGGAAGGGACCTTTCAAGGTCATCTAGTCCAACCCCCTGACATGAGCAGGGACATCCCCAACTCGAGCAGGTTGCTCAGAGCCCCGTCCAGCCTGACCTGGGATGTTTCCAGGGATGGGGCATCAACCACCTCTCTGGGCAACCTGGGCCAGTGCTTCACCACCCTCAGCGTCAAAAACATCTTCCTTACATGTAGTCTACATGTTCCCTCTTTCAGTTTAGAACTGTTACCCCTTGTCCTATCGCTACAGACCCTGCTAAAAAGTCTGTCCCCATCTTTCTTACCAGCCCCTTTCAGCCCTGGCAGCTGCAGGAAGGTCTCCCTGGAGCCTTCTCTGCTCCAGGCTGAGCCCCCCCAGCTCTCCCAGCCTGTCCTCCCAGCAGAGCTGTTCCAGCCCTCGCAGCGTTGCTGGGGCCTCCTCTGGCCCCGCTCCAGCAGGTCCGTGTCTCTCCTGTGCTGAGGGCTCCAGAGCTGGACGCAGCACTCCAGGTGCCATGGAGTACTGCTTGGCAGTATTTCAGCAATTTGGTACATTTCATTGATTTTCCTAAATGCAGACTCTGAGTTATGTATTTTTGAGAACTGCCTATCAGTTTCTTTCACAACTAAGTGTATATTTCTATTTAGGTATTGACTGTTCCTGTAAGAGACTGTGAGTCAAGAATGGAGGTCTCCTGGGAAGATGAGCTCTGACATAATCAGTCCCATATTGGTGGACTTCATAATGAGTGAAATGTTGTTGCTTTAATGATGCAGCAGGTGAAATCAGACGATCGTGCTAGTTCCTTCCAGCCCTGGGATCTCTGAATCATTGTTGGGACTTTGGCTATGGTTGGTTAAGAAAAAATATCAGTTACAGATGGTTTTGCCCTTCATTGTCCTACCCCAGCTCTGGTTAGGCCCAGCTGTGCTGTGTATCTTAGCTGTTAAGGAGGGAAGGTGATATGCAACCAGCATACACATTGGCATTAATGGTTCACAGAAGGGAACAAACTCTGTGATCGGAGAAAGATCACAGCTGATCTACATTTGCAGCACTTGCCTTAGATGTATTTCTCTTGAGAAACACCAGTTGCATGTTGCCTTTTCTACACTGAACGTGCTGAAACATGGACCAAGCCGCTCTGCTCATCGCATTTCAGCTTTTCCTTCCATACGGTGTTTTCAGGCATGCTCTAGTTATTCAGAAATGACATTAGAGTTCACTACTGTTTCTAGTTTGCAGGACATTTTGAACCCTACAGTCTGGGGTCCCAAGGGGTGTCTGTCTGCGGGATACGGTTTGTGGCTAGTAGGAAATTCCCAGTGAAAATCTTTGGGAATTGCCCTGGACTTATTCATTTGACCCCACAAAATGAGTTTCAAAGACCATGCTTCTGGCCATATCTCATATTATTTTGCCATGGTTTAACTGACAAAACTGAAAGCAATGCAATGGTGATTTAGGCTTGGCTGTTTGTGGGAGGATTCTACAATGAGCTACTAAAAAATTGCATTCACTGTCCACTGTTAACCCAAACTCTGAATGTCTTGAGGTGGTAACAAAAGAGGGTTAATTTAAGCTGATGACATCAGTCCTTGAAGTAGCTGACATCCCTGGTGCACCTTGGTGAGGCACATAAGCACAAGTGTCTCTGTGGGCATCTGAGAATGTACCACAATCGCGGAGATTTGGTCTGCACAGTTGATGGAGCTGCAAAGGGATTCCGTTGCCTCTAAAACCCAACACCTCTATTTGCTTGGCTGAAGTTGGACTACATTGATGGTGTTGACTGGCAGCTCAGCTAATGCAAATGAAAACATCAGCTGCCTTTTGAGGTGGCATTGGGTGTCTGACATGTCCAGCCAGTGCCGGATGATAGGACACAAGACCTCCTGACTTCTGTGCCCTAAGGGACTGACAGCTGTAGGCCAGCAGGAAAGCCCAGACAGCATCTCACATAGCACTGGATGGTTGTATTCAGGCAGCAACCGCGTTTCTGTTCAGTGCTGTGGGAGCTTAGGTGCATACCTCACATGCAGACACCTAATGGAGACACCTAAATGTAGGTATCTTAATTTCAAACTGACTCCCATCCTCTTATGTCCTCTCTGTTCCCTGTGTTTTCTACTTCAGAATATTTTAAGAAACATCTTACCATATATCCTAAAATTAAAGGAAGACAGGTTGCTCCTATGCTGCGATGCAGACGCTCTGCAGCTCCTTATTTAGGTCACGGGAATGACCCGGAAACGTCACATCAAATATTACTGAAAAAAGTTGTCACAAATTTGTCTAAAGCAAAAAAAAAAAAGTTGCATCTTCTACTAAAGAAATTAATTTCATTTTGCCTGAACAGTCCATATAGTCAGAGGAAAACTCAGATCTTAGGTCAAAGCAGTTCAAACTTCAGTTGTGGAAGGCAAGATATGAAGGTGGCACTGATAACCTTGCCAGCAAGTCCTGCAAAGGATGACAAAGCTTTCAGCTAAACCAGATAGGCATAACCAGTCATTATATCCAGAATTTGTGCAGGAACAGTTTTATAATTCAATCTGACTGATGACCCAAACACATGGAAATGGTCATGGTCATGGAGAATGGCTGAACACACCACACAGCTTCTGAGATGGGCTCCTGGACCTCCCTCTCACCCCAGACCAGTCAGCAGCACAGCTGAGCTATGCATCCACAGCTGCCAAACTGGAGACACTCTGGACACACAGGTAATTTGGTTATTATACTTCTTTCTTTTTTTTTTTTTTTCCCCCCCAGGTAATACTGCTTCCATGTGCAAAATAAGGACTTCTGTGAACAACAGGAAACTAATGCCCGAGAGGATCATCACAGCAGTATTTACTGCAGCCTGCAGTAATCTCTGCCTAGCTGTGATTTGCTGTTATGCACCAAAACAAGTTGCAGAGAAGGGAAAATATAAATTTTATCAATACGGCGTCTGAAACAAGGCCCCAGCTGATGAGGCAGTTGTGAAGGCGAAAGCTGGCAACATGGGGGATGAAAGCAGAAACAACAAGCAGAAGAATACGCTGGGCCACGTGGTACTGGGAGGAGTTGAACTGGTGAGAAGTTGAGTAGTTGCTGCAAGGTGCATAGTCTGGTCACCGGTGGCGTTGGGCTCCCTCATGGACTTACAAGGGGTCACCAGCTGGTCACACACAAACACAGATGGACCACATGATTATCTGCAAAAGGCACAACAGAGTCGCTGCTGGATGTGAAAGTCTATAGTGATGCTGAAGGGCAGCACAGATCATGAATTACTTATCGAAAAGATGACGAACACTAAAGCCCCAGGGAACGATGGGTGACACTGGTGCTAAATCTGATCCTGCAAAGTTGAACGGCAAGTCTTTGAGACAGACAGAGAAAGTAACGCTTGGAGAGTGTTTCAGGCCATTAATCTGGAATTATAAAGAAATCTCAGTAGAGACCAGATGGGAAATATTTAAGGAAGCAATAGAGAACACAGTAGGGAACTTATTGGGAGGCCTAAGCAAACAAGGAGGAGCTGGACAAACATCAAAACAAGAGCATTAGAGGGGAAAATGCAAACAGAGCCAAGGATTATGGGAGAGTGGAAATAAAAGCACAAAACAAAGCAGAGGAAAATTTCCAAAGGCAAGTAAACCTTTTCAGGGTATAGAGAAGCACCAGGAAAACAAGGTGTGAAACTGCGACGGAAGAAGATTGTGTTCGATGGGAACAAGAGTGTCCCAGTGCTAGGAGCACCAAGAGGAGTCCTGGTGGCCTGAGAGAAGATGTGAATGAGGAGGTGGAGCCATGGAACTCTCATCTACCTGGATACAATCACGCCAGACCGAGGTCAAGAGCATGGCTTGCAAGACAAAAGAGCCATCAACTTTGAGCCAATGTCAGCTGATGAAGCAGAAAGGACTTTAGCAGCAACAGTCCCTTCCATCCTTTTAGCAGTGTATGTCCCAGAACTGCTAGGAATCACCCCACGCCTAAGGAAAAGAGGAGGTATTAAGTGATTGGTCAAAAATAATGCCCAGGTTACTGCCACCAGTGAAACTACAGAGACATACATCACAGGGCAGTGGGAAAAACTGCAATGGAAGTAATTGTTGACTGAATAAAGTAAATTACATGGGAAGCATAGGGTGGAAAATGCTCAAGAGTGGGAGTGGGTTAGACCAAATGTCCGCACTTTCACAGAATCACAGAATCACAGAAAC
>NW_010566469.1:0-776 GCF_000687285.1 Phaethon lepturus
AGGTCACCCAACCCCCCTTAACACCACATCCCTCACCCGGTGACCCCCCACGTTCTAGGTGACCCAACCACCTGCTGCCCCGTTTCCCAGCAGCCCCCGCTCCGTACCCGCCAGCAGCCCCACGCTGAGGTAGAGGTGGGTCATGTGGGTGGCAAAGGCCCCCAGGAGGAGCCCCAGGCCCGAGAGGAACCCCCCAACCATGGCCACGGGGCGGGCGCCGAAGCGGGTGCTCAGGGCACTGCCCAGGGGCCCTACAACGAGGGGGGCAGGGCCCCCAGGGCTGCTTACTGGGAGGACTGGGAGCCAGGGAACGGATCAGGGGGATCCCAGTGATCCCAGTTGCCCCTGCTGGTGGGATTGGGACCCCAGAGAATGAAGGACAGGGGCGTTCCCAGTGCTCCCCAGTAGCCCCCAACCCCTCTTACTGGTGGGATGGGACCCCAGAGGGATGGATGGGGGCAATCCCAGTGCTCCCAGTGCCCCCCAGTGCCCCTCACTGGTGTGATTGCAACCCCAGAGGGATGGAAAGGGGAACTTCCAGCCCTCCCAGTGCCCCCCAGTGCTCCTTACTGGTGGGAGTGGGACCCCAGAAGGATGGAGAGGAGCAATCCCAGTGCTCCCAGTGCCCCATGCTGGTGGGATGGGGACCCCAGAGGGATGGAGAAGGGGACTTCCAGCCCTCCCAGTGCTCCCAGTACCCCCCAGTGCCCCATACTGGTGCGACTGGGACCCCAGAGGGATGGATGGGTGCCCTCCCAGTGCTCCCAGTGCCCCCC
>NW_010566470.1:0-276 GCF_000687285.1 Phaethon lepturus
TGCCTTCCGCACCTTCCCGAGGCGCGGCGTGCCTGCGAGAGCCGCCTTTCTTTCCTTTGGCTGCCCTTTGTCTCCGCTGCTCTCGGCGGTCCTTGGGCTCTTCTGCATCCCCAAACAGCCCGTCTGTCTCTTCAGCGGGGATCACCGGCAGCATGGCCATCTCCCCTAGGACATCCTCGCCCACCTCCAGAAGCAGGACTTGGCCAAGCACACGTAGAGTCCAGTGCCGTGCTACTGCTGGCGGCTGATGGCAGCTGCCGGGGGGGGGGGAAACGC
>NW_010566470.1:307-3325 GCF_000687285.1 Phaethon lepturus
TACTTCTCCTGGTACTGCCCTAGCCCTCAGATCAGGGGCTCGCCCAGCTGGAGGGAATATTTAGGTTTAACAACTCTTTATAGATCCCCCCTCCCCCCCGCATTGCCTAATTTTATTTTTAACTCCAGTAGGAGTTTTAACATCCATAACGTGCTGTGAATGTTCCAGAGCGTAACTGCATTTCATGAAGAAATGGCTCTATTCGAAAAGTGGTGGGAAGTAGCAAAACTTATGATTTTTACAGCTTTACAGCTGTATTAACAACTGCAAGATTCATTATAAAATTTAAGTACCAACAACTGTCAAAACAAGTTTTGACCACTTGTGTGTACAAATGAAGTCTTTAGCATCTTAGGATGTTTGTGAAAACTAAAAAGAGGGACCTCACTTTCCCAGCAGGACAGCTTGTGAAAAATCAGACTGGAGGGCTTGACTGTATTACAAACACATGACAGCTCTGGCTGGGGGACATTTACTCTTTGAATTGCCTGCATTGAGAACCTTGCTTCAAAGTTTCATATATGGCATGACATTTCACTGGAGTTCACATCAACAAACTACCTTCTCAAAAGGTGTATTTTCTTCCCCTGAAATTAAATGTTTGTGTGTCATATACAGATCATGATACCCATGGTATAACAGGTAGGTTTTCATCACGCAATTCCATTTTTTTTATACATAGTGGAGTCAACAAAGGTGGTGTTCACCCCAAACACTTCTAGACACTTGTTTCTCATAAAACAAATTTGTATTCTAGTACCTTTTACTGGGCATCAGTATCTTTCTTCATTTTTATTCCTGTTTTGCTTACTTGGCCATTTGACATGCTTCTGGCCAACATTAAAGGATGTGGTAGAACTCTAAAAGTTTCCTTTGCAGATACAAGGAAGAAGAAAGAAAATACGTTTATGGAAAACACCACAAAGAGAAATCAGGAGTAGGTATAGAACATAAAATCTCTTAAAATACATCAATGCAGATCCTCAAAGCAGTTTTCCTCATAGAAACCTTAAAATAGACATCACATTGAGCTGGTGGTCACATAAAAGTCCATCTTGAGGAGCTTGAACATTGGAAGCTGGCACAAGAAGGCCAAGTCCTGAAAATAGCTGCCAGCCTGCCACTGCTCCCAGGAAGATCTTTACCCACCTCTGTCTCTGCCTGGAGAGAGAGAGATTGCTCTGAACCTGTTTCCTATTTTGCTTCCAAGGACTGAGTGCTGGCCTAGATGGCATTTTAACTTCTGCCCTCAAAAGCCCCCACCAGTCCCAGCCTCTGGAAGGGACCTTGCACTTTCTCCTTTTACTGCTGTGTAGAGGGACAGCAGCAGTTGGGGCCTGAGGAAAAGGCTTCTCCCAAGGCCCTGAGTAGCTAAAAGGCTGAGGACAGAAGACGACCTCTTTGTGAGCTGCATAAACATCCGCCTCACTGCTTGCACTCCAGAAACCCCACAACAAGGTATCAAGTTTATGGGAATCCTTTAATACAGTTCATTTTCTAACACAGTAGTTGTACATTTTTGCACATGGGATAAAATAAGCTGTAAAAAATACTTAGGTAATTTTGTTCTGTAATTTAACCACTATGCTTTAAATTAGCCTCACTTTGTCTTCTGGGTAGTAATATTTTTTTTTTCAACATCAGCACATGCACAACTAGCTGCAATCTATACAGTACTTATAAAGTTAAACAGCTGTTTTCTTAAAACAACATCTGCTGTTTTGACAATATGTCTGAAAAAAAAAACCCAGCCTTTTAAAAATAGTAACTGAAGAGTTGGACAAGTCATAATATATCTAGCTTTTGTCCATGGCGCTCAAGCATAAAGCAAAAGCTCAGAGATACATAATCTCCAAAGTAATTCAGTCTGAGAGGAAGATAATTCTACCTGTGTATAAGCCCAGGGGCCCAGTAGTTAACCATCCCTAATTCTTTCTTGGCATTAATTTTTCAAATCAAAATGGTTGAGAAGGCTATTAACTTACATGTTTCTCCAGCATCATAAAGTTATATGCCCTAAGGTTAAAATAATAGATTGGGGTTGGAACAGCAGAAAGACCCAAGTCTGAGTTTGGAAGAGGGAAGAATGCATCAGGGTAGGAATGTGCATGTAGCAGACTGGAAAGAGAGGATTTAATTTCATTACTGGAAACCTGGTGACTCCCCATTGTTTGTGTTTTTCAGTGTTCTGAACTGAACTGAAACTGCAAGAGACCTAAAGACGACCAGTTAAGATAGTTGGATTAAACAGTTACATAATTTATCTTTTTGTAATTGCTGATAATCACACTATGACAGAAAAAGCATCCTCCTCATTCTGTACTGAGGAGGTTGCCCAAGTGAAATAGTATGTAGAACACAGATTTGCAAGGGCACCATCCATTTCTGGGGAGACAAAACTGTAGATGTCTATTACAACTTTTTTTTAGTTAGCTTTGAAATTGATTTTGAGATCAAGAGTTTAAAGAAGAAATTGAAATAAATTAATTTGCCATTTGTCTCCAACTGTATATCATAAAAATTGCATTTATTAAAAGAGAATATTTCTTGTTGCCAGCTCATCAGACACTGGGTTTGTTAATACTAACACAAGAAATACAGAATTATAGTCCAGGAAACAGTGATGGAAGTTTCACCTTTCCAGCGCGGTACATTTAAAAAAGTATGAGCAAAACAGTTGTTCTCTCGGTATTACAAAGATACCAATGCAGCACAAAAGACGCAGTGACATAAATAGCGACACTGAATTGCTTTAACATTTACCAGGAGCAAGACCAAAGCAGCTCCCAGCCTTTTCAGGAAACTATCAGGCAAAACTGAACCGTCAGTGCTCCGCTGTCCCTCCCGGTACTGGCCAGGGCTGCAGACTGTAGGAGAGTTTCCAACACAGCGCAGATGAGAGAAACATGCTAACATCCGTCAGAATTTGGCACTGCCAGCAAAACGAAAAGCCCCCTACTCCCCTCCTCTCCCAGAGGCGCAGCCCTGGTGCTGCTCTCGCGGTGTAACAGACCTGGG
>NW_010566471.1:0-1630 GCF_000687285.1 Phaethon lepturus
CCCACATGCAAGGGACGGCTCCGCGGCCCCAGCTCTCCTGCTTCCGAGCCGGTGCCTCTAGTCCGTGCCAGGGCAGGCAGGGGAACCACCCCGGACGCGGTGGCCAAAATGACTGTTTTCCCCCAGTTCCACTATGCAGCCTGCTCAGAAAATGAGTCAGAAGATGTTTGGGGTGAAGGAAGGGGTTTCCAGAGGCCCAGGTCTCACACGTGACGAGACTGGGGCCCCAGAGGCAGCGGGGCACCCGGCTGGCCGGCCAAGGGCTCGGCCCAGTGTGGTTTTAGAAGTGAAATGCAGCTCTAGGGGAAGCCCTGGGACACCCACCCTGCGCTGAGCACCTTGCGCAGCGCCCACTGGCCCGGGTCTACCCTCCATCCTCCGCCAGCCTGGCTGCCAGAGGACACGTTATCAAGCGACACTTCCTTGGCTCACAGCCCGGCAGTGCCTCTTTGACATATGGAAGTGTTTCTTGGCTCCAAGGGAGAACCGTGTAGTGTCCAGAAATAACTTGTTTCTGTCTTGGGAGAGATTTAAAGCAGGCCTCCCATGCCGAGATGAGCTGGGCTTAGAGAAACACTGACGCGATTTTGCTTTTCAGCAGCAGGAAAGTCATCCCCCCCTCCGTTTTCCCTCGGGAAAGCAGAAGCCTTTCAGACAGAACTTGCTTTTACCAGCACTGATGAAATGAACAGTAAAGGCAGCAGAAGGGTGGGTCATTGGGAAGAGCGAGCAATGCAAGCAGCGAGATCATGGAAGAGTGACCAGGGCCGCAGCGGAGAGCTCAGGGCTTTGTGTGCAGCAGCACGAGCTGTACAGGTGCTGCGGGTGCTTTCGCACACATAGGGAGGATGAATGGCAAAAGGCTCTGGGTGAGAGAGGCTCAGAGCCCGACAGTCCCATGACCGCCTCCCCCCGCACTTGGCTTTTGTCCTGTGGGGAAACGGGCCCTGGTGGGGCAGAGCCCTGAGCCAGAGCAGGGCGTTCCTAGAGAAGCCAGCTGCTCTCCCCTGCAGTGTCCTCTGCGCACTGAACACCAATACAGCCAGCCCCTGACAGCCTGCAGCAGAAAAGCCATCAACACAACATGGTCTTACATATTTATTCCTTTTTTTTCTTGTTTTTAAAGGACAACATATTCAGACAGCTTTAAATACAACGTCCAAGTACAACTTTCCAATGAAAGCAGCAACGGTACAGCATGTGCGCTTATCTTCATACCTGCTCACACCAGCCCAGCCCTGGTGGTAGAGGCATCTCCTGTTAAAAAAAAAAAAAAAATCCACATATTTAATATTTCATTAACCGAGAACTACCACTTTCAGGCACAAAAGTGGGTCAGGCAGAGACAAGCTGAACACCAAAAGCAGGCACGTAATGAGCCCACAGGTCTTTCGAAGGGGTAAGACCTCTTTTGGCAAAGGGGGCAGTCCCCTGCTGACCCCGGAGAAGCGCGCGTGGAGGCCAGAAATGCGCACAGGAACATGCAGGAGCGTGGACTGGTCTGCTGCTGCACGCTGGCCTCAGGCCACCAGCTCATTTCCCCTGCAGCCGCAGAGCCCCTCAGGGCAGCCGCTCCAGTAACCCTTTCCTGCCCATTTCCTTTCCTGCTCCAGCCTTTGGCTGCGGCTGG
>NW_010566471.1:1666-3659 GCF_000687285.1 Phaethon lepturus
GGCTGGTGGGGAGGACACGGTCGCCACGGGCCGTGGGGAGCTGTGCTGTTGCACACCTCTGGAGGCGCCTACCCCACATGCTCTGCGCATGGCCGAGAAGCACCAAAAAGAGGGACCTTTGTGACGGAAGTCAATTCACCACCTACTAAAAGCTCTGTGGATAACCTGAGCGCTTGGAGTGCCACACTGGGCGAGATGGAAGGTCGCAGAGCCCCACTGCCTCCCTCCAACAGCAGATGCCTCTGGAAAACATGTAGAATTCACCCCCCCCACTCGGAGCTGGCAGCTGCTGCCCGCTCCCTGACAGGCTTGCCACTCTCGCCTGCCATACGGCTGTACGGCGTGCAGTCACCTCAGGCCAGACACTCCCCTCTGCGGGTGTCACACGAGCACATGTGCCCCGTGCATGCTGTCGTTAGCCCAGACACTGGCAGAAGCACGCTTCTACTTACCCAGCTTTGGAGAACTGTTTTTATTCATAAACATCCTTCTTATCTGCAATGTAATCTACAATCTCTTGTGGACACATTAACTTTTCTGCATCTCCATCAGGAATTTCAAACCCTGGAAGAAAGTGCACATATTTAGCCCAACACAACGGAAACGGGAGCAAGGCTAAAGGAAGCAATAACTGCTGGCTCAGGGGCCTGCAGCTTGGCAAGGGACAAACAGGCAGGGGCTGCTGCGTCAGGCAGAGCCAACACTGCATTACTACGCTGAGTTTCAAGCTGCGTTCTGCCTTACAGGACATTGCTTCTGGATAAGGGACAAGGCAGATGCAGCGGGAGCAGGGCTGTGGACCCAGCCAGCGAGTGCCCCTCACGCCTCATTAAAGCCACTAACTCCTTCCCAGAGCTCCCACAGCTGCCCGTGTGCGACGGGAGGGGGTGTTCTTGGCAACTCCAGGCAAGCCAGGGCCCCAAGGCCCTTGGGTTCAGAGCTTGCTGTTCGGTGCTTGTACAACCAGCAGCTTGGACAGAGCTGCAGCCAGGAGCACAAAGGCTCTCAGCAGTGGAATCGGTCAGAAATATATTCCAGAAAATGTATGTTCTTTCTAGTCCTTGTAGCCACACACTCATGGCACACAGTAAGTGGATTAAATATATAGCATTAGCAAATGCTCTAAAAGCAAACTATCTGTCTAGGTTTTAGAGAATGACCAAGCTGCAGGGACGTTTATGACCCAAGGTGACAAATCAGGCACATACTTGAGATTTTATGAGCTTTAAATGAAAGCATGAAGTCCAAAATGAAGTAAAAAGAATCTTGGAATTTAAACTAATAAGGCAAAAGCACCCTTTTTTTTCTAGTAGCATCAAGTATTGAGGATGAAAAAAAAATCCTGTGAGTAAAAACCTGAAATGATTCCACAAGCAGGAGCCAAGATCAGCTCCAGATGCAGCCTTCAGGCCAAAGGTAATAGCCACCACCCCCACTCATCTGCTGCTGTCCCCACTTCTTGCCCGCTCCAGCAATAGGACAGATGATGCCCGGGAAGGGTACGGGTGGGAAAACAGTCAGCACTCCCAGAGGGATCGAGCTCAGAAGCAGGCGGACAGACGCCTTCTGACTGCTGCAAGTGCCACCGGCACACATTCTCACTGTCCGAGAGCTGCACGACTGTCTTTGAATTACATCAGAAAAAGCCAACGTTCCTGCTCGCAAAAAAGAACTAATACTCGTTTGCTACAGCTGTGCCTAAGAATCAGCCAAAAAAAGGTAGCAACAAATCCAAGCATGCACAGCTCTGAATTACCGAATTCGTCTTCCATGGCCATGATAATTTCCACTTGGTCCAAGCTGTCCAAACCCAGGTCTTTCATGAAGTGGGACTTGGCTGTGAGCTGGGGGAAGAGGAGTCTGGGATCAGCTGCCCGCAGCCATTTCGGTGTGACAGCACCCGCGGCAGGACCTCGGGGTTCAACCGGAGCCTTTGCCCTTCCCGGTCCTCCCGCCGCCCACCTCCGCCGCCTCCCCCTCACCGGCCACACCG
>NW_010566472.1:0-290 GCF_000687285.1 Phaethon lepturus
GGAAGCAAAAGCACCATGCAAATAAACACAAAATACATAGAAAGTAGAGGGACGGGGAAGTTGATAGTAAAAAGAAAAGTGAGTCAGACAAGAATCACTGATGTAGGAAAGCTGACCTGGGAGCAGGACAGACGCTGCCGGCAGAGCTGCCCCAGGAGGAGGAGGTCCCCGGTGAGCGAGGAAGGAAAGGCATCCCTCACCCGGGTAGCACAGCCCTGGCAGGGAGCACAGAGCGGTGCTGTGCTGGGCAGGCTGCAGAGCGGCGTGCGGCTGTAGCAGGGCCGAGGAAG
>NW_010566472.1:349-3154 GCF_000687285.1 Phaethon lepturus
GAGCACGGATGGACTGACGCCTGTGGGTGACTACATCTCGGAGATGAGAGGGGTTGGGCAACAGTTGGGGCCTAAGGACCTTGCTTCCCAATGTGTTCATCAGGAATTTGGTAACGGCTGTGAAGAAATTGCTGAGGGACATCCTAGACGGCCCAGAGTTCAGTCAGTAATGGTGTTAACGGATTAGTGATGTAGTGGTCTGGGCCATGGGAGAGCCGAGGTACAAATGCACAGCATCACTCATCAGTGCTCGTCTGTCTTCAGAAAAGCAGAGCACCGACATCACTCCTCTGGAAACGCAGTCACAGGTGCAAACAGATTTTTCTGGTACAATTTAAGCCACTTTACTGGGCAGAATACACTAGGATGGCATTTTCAATAGAGCTGCTGCTGGCAGGGCATGTGTAGGGGCCAGGTGTCACACCTGCAGGGCAGCGGCAGTTCCAGCAAAGTGTGGGTGAGGCGCTTGCAGGCAGGTGCTGTACAAGGACTCCTGGGACCTTGCTGTGAGCTGAGCAGGAGTTCCTATAGATTGGGAAATGGAAAATCTATTTATCATGGAAATACTTTCTTCAGGTGAAAAATTTGCTGGGATCCTTGAGTGGCCACAAATTTGGCCCCGTGCACAGTGGGGGATTGCCAGCAAGGTGAATATGTATTATTTCAAAGTAGATGGAATAGCCGTGTAGATGACTGAGCCTCCCAAGCAGGTAGAAGATCCATCTGCAAAAAAGGTATCGTTCCACGCGTGCTGTGGCGCAACTTACCACACCATTGCCCAAGGTGTTGCTGGCTGCAGGGTGGGCTCCTGCCAAAGGGAGCAGGGCATCGGGGCCCCCCCAGGCAGACCAGCTCCGGTGCACTCAGGCGCTTTAGGGAAACGCGGGTGCTTTCCTGGCATGCTGGCCTCCGCCAGATGCCAAGAGCTGGTCATTTCTCCCGGACTGAAAGAGCCATTGCGACCTGCCCTGTGCGCCCACCACCCACTTCAGTGGATGCGTTCGCTTCCCTGCCTATCTGCTCCTGGTGGCCTTGACTGCTAGAAAGCGCAATGTGGTTTAAAAGTTGCCCAGGATGCAGAGCCCATCCGGAATGAGGAAGCTGCCTTGATGACTAATTGCTATCACTGTTCAAGACGTAATGCATTTTCCGTGAGACTTCGCATTGCAGCTGCCAGATCTTGCAGAGACTTGAAGTGACTGAAGATTCTTCTCTTGCTAAATTTCAAGTCTGTGCTGGAACACTTGCAGGTTCCCCTTAACCTCCTCTTTAAGAAGCTGTCAAATCTGCACCTCTCAAACCCATTTACCTGCCTATTCTCCCATTGTCCCCAAGTGAACCAGCTTGCTTTCCACTGGGTATTCTTTCTCGCTGGCTTTGCAGACACCTCTGCGCTTCCCAGCTCTTTCTACATGCAGAAAGAGGAAGGGCCTTTCCTTGGAAGCGTTCCCCGTGGAACGGTGGAAGGGGTGCTGCGTGTCCAGCAGTGCCCCTGCTCACTATACCCAGTCACAGGCTGTCAGCTGCTGCAGTGCTGCAGCCCCGAGCTTGTGTCAGACACCGGCGCCCAGCATCGCCCTAAAGCCGGCGAGCAGCAGAAGCGGAAATGTTAAGAAACACTTGGGAATTTGCTGACTCCAGATCTGTATTTCCTGCATTCGGTTTTGTTGATGTGAACCTTCCGGAAGGGCAATGTCCTTGCGGCCAGCCTTGGTGCTCCTCGATGCGTGTCTTTGTTAGCAGACAACTGGTAAGGCTGCTCCCTGGTGTCCTTTCCCTCTCTGGATTTTCCCTTTGCAAGCTTATGGGGATGGTGTTTTCCAGTGGGGGACGCACAAGGGGTCTGTGAAGCCCCCAGTGGAGAGGGGGGCCAGTGGAGCCCCAGTCCCAGCACTCGTGGGTATCCCCACAGGCTGTTTGCGTGCTCCTGATCTGAACGGCTTCCTGGGGGACAGGGATGCTGCTTCAAAGTCCTGCCCTGCTGTGATGCAGGTATGTGTTTGCAGGGTGTAGGGGAGAGCTGTGTCAGCGCAGTTTTGGTGCAGCTTGAGTTGTGCAGCGGTTAAAGATGGAGAGAGGAGCTTTTATAGCCCACAGGGGTGTGATGACGTTCTGCCTGACGCAGCCTGACGCTACTCGGACAGAGAGATGCAGAGAGACACAGAGCTGGTCTCTGTAAAGGAGAAAATCCCCAGGCAGAAAACTCTAGGGTGGATGTGCAATAGCTCTGTGCTTTGGTGCATGCCAAAATCATGCTAGCGTGCCCTACGGCCTGGCCAGCCCGCAGCCGGCTCCTCTAGGCTTGGCTGTTACTGCGCAAATTCCCGCTCCCAGCTTAAGTGCTACCTTGTGCAATTCTTCCCAGCTGCCTGTCTCTGGAAGGGTGGGGGCACGCACATTACACCCACCTGCCCGATCACCGATGCCCAGCGAGATCATAGCAGGGTAACAGGCGTCTGGAATCCCCAGAGGTGAACAACCGGTGGATCTGTGCGTTCGAGAGCAGCCACGTAGGGTCAGCACAGGGAGAGACTCTGTTTTAAGGCAGTTACTGAGAACTGCATTTTGGGTTTTTTTTCTCCTTTTACAGGTTTCTATGGGAGACCGTGGTCTATGGAACAGAGGAAACTTCTCTTTCAATGGCAAGTACCCTGAATTTTCCTCTCTGTGGCAGAGTGACAAGGTGGAAACGAGAGCGCTGTGGAGGCAGGAGCGGTGAGGGAAAACGTGCTGGAGGGAGGCTCCCGGGGCTGGCCCGCCTTTGGGACGCCGGGGCGATGGCAGCTTCTCCCAGGGCTGCTCCCC
>NW_010566473.1:0-2566 GCF_000687285.1 Phaethon lepturus
GCAGAAGGGACCACGCCCACCGGACGGCTCACTACTATTTTAACTTGAGATTAAAAAGCAAGTACTGGAGGACGGGGCAGGGACGCCATGCACTGAGCACCAGGTGAGGCCGGGGCACCGGCAAAGGCGCAGAGGAAGCTTTAGGGACGTGGAAAAAATGCTGGTGCTTCCCTCTTGCCTGCGACAACAAGCAGCGTACATGGTGAAGCTTTGCTCCCGTACACCCCCCCGCTCTGTGTTAGAATTGACAGCTTTTTCTCAACGGTTTCAGAAAAAGAACAATTTTTTTTTTTTTCTCCTTTAACAATAAGTATCTTAGAGGGAAGATGGCCCAGGGCAAACTGTTTCCCGGCACAAAGCGTTCCCTTTGTCTAACCGCTGGCACTATTGCCCACCGTCGAGCAGAAGCAGAAAGCGCACGTTGCTGCTCGCCGCAAGGCCGTAGGAGGAGAGCATCGATACCGCCCTGTTGCATCGGAGGGACATGATTTTTACTCCCGGTAAAAACCAGGCAGGTGTTTGAGCACCATGTGTGTAATGACGGGGGCCGTTCTGCACGCGAAGCAGAATCACCGACCCACCTTAACATCTGATTTTTAACATCTGCACGCAGACACCCCAGACTGCTTAAAATGTAGACACTCCCACAAGAACGGAAAATGCTGGGACTCATACCTAGACGTCCCACAATCATTTCTTCCACCCACACAGCTTTCGTCTCACAAAACAACACCCAGGACTTGGATTTTTGCCATTGCTTCTTTATTTTGGGAAAAACATACAAATTATTTCTAAACAAACACCCATGCCCTCCCTTAAACAGACTGTTAAATTAGACTGCTCAAACAAAATGTACTTATACTCCATTTTCCCCTAAAGATGCAGAGTCTGTAAAACCAAGAAATAGATAAATACAGTGCTTTGATAATTCCTGCCACTCGTGTGAGTGAGAACAATTGAAATAGCTGCATACTCTTGAAATACCAATCCAAAAGTGCAGCTGGTCACACATACAAAAAGTTTTGTCTGTGCCTCACTTGTCTTTTTTTTTTTAATTCTTTTTTTCAAACCACCAAAGAACAATATTGCAAAGAGGCCCAACAACAGGATGTGTGTCCATTTCCACTACACCTGCAGACATTCAGTATCGCCCTTCCGAGGAACAGGCTGAGACACGACACCGTTCCAGGAACGCCGGGCACCTACTTTCAGTCTTTAGGAGACAGCAATTTGCAGATCAGCACAAGTGATGTTCCAGTTAAAAAAAGGAATTAAAAAAAGAACAAGAGAGGTATTTGCTTATATATAAGCCAATACTAGAGCCCAAAGAAAAGGCATATTACGACGTGTTGTGTAACTGTGATGCATGTAACCATTAAGGATAAATTACTACATGGAGAATGCGGCTTGTCCCCACAGATCAGAAGCAAAGCCAGCAGCTTTCCCAAAGCAAATGGAGTAAGGGCTTGCCAACAGCCAATATGACTGCATCGCTGAGCAGCCCTATTCATGTCATAAGCAATTTTTTTTTTAAAGTTGCTATTTGAAGGATACAAGGACTAAACGCTGCAATCACATCACAGCCCATGTAAACCCTGCTATATTCCACAATGACACTGCAGGTGCAGAACAGCTTCCTCTCCCAGCCCGTCAGACACCTAACCTTCTGTAGTTCAACTCATCCAAAAAGCTGTATAAATTAATAAGCTATGTCAACAGACTCTGTTGAAACTGGAAGTCACCTCTCACTACTATTTTAGAAGTCCTTAGGATATCATTTAAAAACAGTTTCTATTTTTCCCCTGACCAGCACACAGTGATAATGGAATAAATCCACTTTCCTTCACCTTAAAGAACAAGTTCTCCCTTTAGAGTGGCACTAGTTTCTTAATTCGAGTATTTTAGAAGACAATTAAGTTTCATATTGCCACTTTTCTCCAATAGGAAAAAAAAAAAAAAGAGATAGGTAGATGCCAGGGAATATGGAAGAAAAAACAAATAATAAATACTAACGGTAGATCCGTGGTTCTTGACAATGTCAAACTTCTAATGGAAAACCAAAGTATAACCGGGGCAGGCTTAGGGGAGGCAGAAGGTGTAAGAAGCAGTGGCATCAGAGCAACAGGCACAAACATTTGGTGAATCAAGGACCTTTAAAGAAAGTCCAATCTCTAAACCACATCTCCATTCTCATTTTGCCGAGTCTTTCTCAAGTTGGCCTGATTAGCCGTCAGGGATGGTGTGCCAAGTCCAAAGCTAGAATTGCACGGACAAGTCAGAAAAGCCAGAAGTATTTGCCGAGGAACAACATACCCTAATAGAAAAAGGGTGAACAAAGATGACGTCAAACACGCAGGCAGCTGGACGACTCCTCCAAGAAACCGCTGCCAGCCTGAGGCTTAGACGCAAGCAGTGAAGACCTTGTCCAAGCAGGCATTCCCATTACCGGCCTTCATATGGTCCCAAATCAGATGGTGAACATGACATGCAGGCAGAAAGATGTTTGATGAGGTAAAAGACAGTAGCACCTCCCTTCTAGAAACAGTAAAAAAAGGCATATTTTTCC
>NW_010566474.1:0-3819 GCF_000687285.1 Phaethon lepturus
GGGAGGGAAGCGCCCTGCCCGGCCCCGGCATCCCTCAGCACATCCCACGCCGGCCCTGGGAAGGTGACAAGCCCTCCCGAGTTCTATACGCCCTACGACTGCCGCGTTACCATCATCTTCCCCACTTAAAGCCATTCCCTTCCGTTCACGACACGTCACGTGGCGGCGGGTTGCAGACGCAGCATTGCGCAGTCAGCTCACGGGCACCGTCTCGTGCAAACCTCTTTAGCTCCATTTCATCCAGGCAGCTTTAAAAAAAAAATCTCAGATTATATCAAAGGCTTCATCAGATTCCTATTGTCCTGGGTGCGCCACAATCCAAATGGTCTCAAAAGAAAAATGCTACCTGCTGATAGCCGGGGTGGCTGCCAGTTACCAGATGTCTGGCTTTTGTTGTCTATAGCTGGTATAGTTTTTGCACAAAAATGAAAATGGTTTTGATCCTGCAGCACGAGATGCACCATGGATCAATTCACAGCGAAAGGCCTTTTTTAAGGATGTCTGAACAGACGGAAATTTTGTTTTAGTGGAATGATTGTCTCCAATTTAAACCTGTATTTATACTGAAAATTCAAATAATGCTCCCTACTTTGCATTTCAAAAAGAATCTCAGTGTTTATGAAATCACTTTTGAGTCGCAATTACAGTTATTTGTCTGTGGGACACACAACATGTAATTGGGTCAACATTGTTAATGAGCTAGTAGCATTATTGTTAATGAGCTACTAGTGTTAGTTGCAGTGTTTCATCCCCAGCAGGCGGCAAATACAGTATGTTAAGATAGATAATTATGGTAATGTTACAAATATCCACAGACCAAAGAAGTCATTAAAAATATTAAACAGAGAGGTTAAGCGAGACAATTGCAAGCGAGACAACTGCACGGAGCAAACTCTCCGCAGCAGCGGCGGGAGGGACCCGTGCCGCTCGGACGCAGAGGCGTTTTCTCCCAGCACCCTCGAGCGCCCGGAACAAACCCCTTCGCTTTATCGTCCAGGGGCTGGAGTTGCCCCGTTTGGCACCGCACGGCAGGGGTGTCATGAAAATACGGCCTTGGTTGCAGGCACCCGCACCAAGGCGCACAGGGAGGGGACAGCCCCCCCGAGCACCACCTTGTACACGAAGACGTACCCCCCGAGGGCTCCTGAGCATCACCCTGTGCACACAGACCACTTGGCGGCAACGGTAGCGTTTTAAGATGAGCCCCGTTAAGAATAAGAGCCACCTTGTTTTATTCACATTAAGCACGTCATCTGCTGTCCCCTAATCCCCATGTCCAAACAGAGGTTTGACTTCTCCAAACAACTCGTCAGAGATTTTGTTTCAGGAGGCATTTTTGCCTTTACAAAAAGATATATGTGGATCCGATATATATGGATCCTTCTGATGAAGCTCCAATAGTTGCTGCTGGTGAGAAGAAATTAAGAAAGGTCTTTGGCTCTCCCATCTCAGGTCAGAAGAGGGCACCAGTGGTGGGAAGCATCTTCCATGAAGAGCAGCACTCTCTAGAGAGTCATAAAATCTGGGGGCTTTGCTGACAGGCAGGTCTTTAAGGGTTTTCTCTTTAAGCCAGACCATGCAAAGGGAAGCAGGAGTTAATTTGTTGGCTCAGATAAAACGTGTATTTGGAGGACCTTGAAATGAAGTACTGCACTGTAGTACTCCAGTTTCATTCAGTACAAGTGACAGTGAATGATTGATGAAAAAATGATCAGTCATGAAAAATCATTGAATTATGAAAAATGAGAAGTTATGAGGAATTAATGAAAAATAATGGAAGTGATTTTTTTTAAATAATTACAAATATTAATGGAAAATAATTGGAGTGTGCAGATGGTTATTGCCAAGAGCATCTGCAGAAAAATGCTATTTATTTGGCAATAGCTAAACACCAAGGAATTTAAACCAAACTACTCTTCCTTTACACATTAAACAAAGCTTTCAAACAAGGCCAAATGACCAATAACAAAATTGTACAGTTTTTTCCCCCCCAAGAGCCACCGCAAGGGATAGAGTTGAGCTAACCTCCCCAAAATAATTGAAAAAGAAGAAATTTAAAACGTTTGATCTCTAAAGGAGATGCTAATAGCTGCAGCCTAAGTTCCCTAAACATTTTAATTGCTGCAGAGTTAAACCCTCCAGGACAACCCACAGCTTCCACTATGTTCAGGTACACTGCAGAGCCTCCGAGTGCTTTATCCCCAAAAAAGCTAAATATGAAGGAGGAGAAAGGCTCCACACCACCAGGAAAGAACAAAGTACAAACTCAATGTCTCCTTCATGAGGAGAGTCACTAGTAATCTGATCACATCTGATCCTGAGTCTTGCCCCACTCAAAACTCATCTGCAAGGGGAAGCCGTCTTGCAAACACCCGCACGTGCTGGTTTCACACAGTTACTCCCAAGCTCAGCGCATTAATCCCCCGCCACCACCGTTCCTGTCCAGGGCTTATCCGAGTGGGTAGTTGCTTTGCTCTCACGACTGCCTCATTAAACATGATTTAGTCCTGGATTAAGACACCAAAAGGCAGGGTCCACCTGCGAACCGCTTACTCTTTTGCAAACTGCATGATGGGGTCATTCTTTATCCCCTGCTACCTTCAGCATTGTAAACACTTCCCCTCTCTTCCCAGGGCAGGAGATCCCAGATTTAAACGCAGCATTTCATTTTGGTCATTCCTCCGCCCCCAGTAAATTCCCTGGACCTCATACGGCATCTTCAGCTTCTGACAGCCACATTACTAGTACCTTCAAGAAAAGCATTTCATTACCAAAAAAATCCGAAGAGGTGCAAAACCCAGGGCAGGAGGGTATGGAAGAACTACTCGAGAGAGCAAAGAGGAAAAGCTTTGAACCTGTACGTCTCCCATGCTGTAGAAGTTATATCCCTGGGGGAAGGAAAAAAAAAATCAGTGTATAGGAGTCCCAAAACGAACTTTAAGAAGAAATGGATCATCCCCACCTTCCAGTACCAAAATAGTTGTTGCATGATACTCCGCTCTGTAGCAACACCACTGAGCTCTGGGGTGACACCGCTGGACTGTGAAACAGGCAATATCAGGCACTTAAGCCAGCAAGAAAGTGTGATCCGGATACCACAAACCTAACCTCTCACCAGAGCACAGAAAGAACAATTAAAATCATTAAAGTATCTGAAAACACAGAAGAAAACAATGGGTATTTTTCAAGAGATGTTTGTGCCAGTCCAGCCCAATACTGTTCTTTGCTAGAATAAGTTATTTCCAAGACAAAAGCAATGTGGCAGGTACTACCACTCAAGGCTTAAGAAAAAAAATAAAGCAACTCACACGTAGTCACAGGGAAAACTATTAGTAAGACACAGACTGAGGACTGAGCTGGAAGCTTATCATGATGGGCTGTGCTGGAACAGAGGACAGAAGCTAAAGCTGAACCTGAAGGAAAGCCAACCTGCAACTGCTCTATTTAATGTTTGTTTTAATTAACTTAATGGAAAAAACAGAAGCACGGGGATGAGTTTTAATGGTTAGTTGGGAAGCATCAAGAATACGGAAAAGGTTCAGAACATTGACACAAAATAAGGTGCAAGTTAATAGCATAGTGTGCAAAATTCTGCATCTGGTATTAACTACAGTGATTCCAGCTGTAACAGAAGAATCAAAATGGCTACTTTGTCCAGTGTATTTTAGTATCTCACTCGGTGGTCCACAATTTTCCTGCAGACAGCCCAACGGGCACATTCCTCCAAGGAAACTGTAGACCACCAGCATGGTGCACCTGTGAAAAGCATCAATGTGATCCTAAGGCGCAGCAGACAGGCAACCGGGTAATCCACACTCT
>NW_010566474.1:3834-27249 GCF_000687285.1 Phaethon lepturus
TAAGAGACAGTGGTGGGGCCCTGGTGGAAGGCCACTGGTCTTCCAGGTGCAGGAGAGGTGGATCCAGGCTGGACCAAGCCCAGAAAAGATCCATCAGAGCAACAAACAAGATTCATTTACCAGCGGCTGCTGAAAAATTCAGCTTAGCCATCGCAGAAGGACATATCAGGACATACCTGACCCATTTCTACACTTTGAAAGAAGGTAATCAGTTGGGAAAAAAATGAGCACTTTTGGCTCAGAAAGAGTTGATATAAAAAAGATGCAAGCTTCCTAGAGATTCAAAGGTTTCTAATTTTAAAACAAAGGACCTGGCTTCTGGTTTAGCTTTCCAGTAAGATTAGTGGAGAAGAGAAGCCTAATTAGCTTTAAGGAACAGCTCAATTCACAGAACAGTTTGTGCAGTGTTGGCCGATACAAGATTGGACACAAATGGTATTTTCCAGTCCTATATCTTAGGTTCCTACAACCCAATGTAAAAACATTTAATTTGGGCTTGGAAAAGAAGTTCAAGGCAGAGAAGAAAGAGGGACAGGAACTGTGCATTTTACAAAGACAATAATCCTACAAATGTGGGGTTTTCTCCTCTGTTAGGGACAGCAGCTCTACACGGAAGCCATACAGCAAGGTAAGGACTTGCCTGGTTTCATTTGGGTTGCAAGGAGCACATAGGAAAACACACACATACATCAAAAGATGGGAGAGGGAAGAGCACCCATCCCTTACAGAAGGGACAGCCTCAGTGCTAGGGTGGCTGTGCCCCAAAACACTGCCTGTGAGGTTCAGGCATGCCCACACAGCCTTTTACTCCTGGTGGGCCCCCAGGACATCCTCCTCACTACCGTATCTTCTAGTGGTGGACAGAAAACCTACATATAAAAAGAGCCAAGCAGGAAAACCCACAGGATTATCCCAAGGGAGATACACATAGCACACAGACAAGTCCCCGACGAGCTGCACCACACTGCAGTTTTACTTATAACCTGAATTTGGTGGAAAAAACCCCCCAAAACTCCAAAGCATAAGTGATACGACCTGTTCCTTACGTGGCTAAATAAATAATTTTTCTACTGAATAATTTAGTGACTCATCTTTGCCAAGTCCCAAAGTATTTTAGAAACATTTTCCCCATTAACCTCCTGCAAATGCAGGTTTACAGTTCATAATCAGACCTAAATATGCACAGTTACTCAACAGATTTTAAATATAGTCCCCACCACAAACACTTGTTAGGTGGCAAAAGTAGTCGGGCACTAAAAGAGGGTTTTTTTCACCATAGGACATCCCTGGATCTGAGCCCTTCAACATCCCCACAGGTACATGGAGGGATGAAACAGGGGATTTAGGGCATTTTCAGCCACCAACCCTGCTCCGCAAGATCATCCAGGCTCCGCAGTTAGTGATGCCCATGGCACAGCTCTCATCTCTACAGCTTCTGAGATGTTCTTAATGGACAAAGCTTCATCTTCATAAAAACCTCTCCTATTAAATCTAATTTAAATGCATAAGTTAAGATTCCTAAACAGACATATTAGAGATTTAAAAAGACCATTAATACATGTTAAATATAATCAATTCCATGGGATGAATAGTAATGTTTTAGGATTCACAGCATAACAGATTAAGATACGTAGCCTATTACTGATCTAATAATTATAAGACAATTACTGCCTATTTAAACCTCAGTTACATGTGCCAGAAAACAAGGCTTTCACGTTAAAATTAGATATAAGGTATCCAGCAATTTAATGGCTATTGTTTTCTTGTGCAATTCAAAGAAGTCTCATTTTCAGGAACTGCAGAGTGTTCCCTTTGAGGCACCCAAACTTCCTCAGGCAAACAACGAGGGTGCCCACGTGACCCCAAATCACACCTCAAAATTTAGGCTGTGAGAATAAGTTTGAATTAAGTATGCACCTCATCACTTTGGTGCTAGAAGAAATTCATATACCCAATGTAAGTTGCCCATCAAGTTTTTCTGTAACACGAATATCTGAATAAGTCTGGCTTCAGAAAAATCAAATTTACATGGTAGGGTCTTCACTTGACCCAAAACTCCAGCAATGAAGACTATCCAGAGTCACTTACCTCGGCTGTGTATCTTTCCACGCATTTCTTTGGCATGTTTAGATTTACCAACAGCACACAACACATTTTCACCACGCACTGAAATTCAACCAGATTTAAGTGTGACATAAAAACGAAGATGTTAAAGTATTTGGAACAATAAATATCAGATCAGAGGGCAAAGGATGAATAAAAGCAAGTTGAACACATGGGACAGCTTGTCACGTGCTTGCACCCAAGCCTGGTGCTGATCATATGCAGTCAGAGTTGGAGCAAGGCTGAACCTTCAGCTGTGCCATCAAAGCAGAGGCACAAACCCATAGACGTTGCTGTTAGGAGCAGGAGAGTAGCTCCCGGCAAGAACTGGGGAAAAGGCAGTTACAAGTCAGTTCCATGGGGTGTTGTGGTGGCTGAATCTTAAAGCAGCCGTCACAGGACCTCAAATGCTCTCATTTGCATCTTCAAATGGAGGGTTGCACACTGTCTTGTCTTTCAGGACTGGACAAATCTTCTCCTTTCTGCAAGTTTCTGTTCTACAAACAAACACCTTGTTTTAGGTTGGAGAAAGTGTGTTACAAGTAACAGCCTTAATAATTAAAGATTTCTTTGATGTCCAACACTCATGTGGGAAAGGCCAATGAGGAAACCAAGAGAGTGCTAAACCGGGAGTCTTTAGTCAAGATTCACCCCGTACGAAAACAAGCGACTTGTGTAACATCGATTACAACATCGACAAGCTCAGTGCTGAAGACAGCCATCAGCAGCACGGCTCTGCTGCTGGCAGTTTGGAGGACACGCACATCCCTGCAGTTCAGCCAAAACGTGTGCCACGCAAAGAGAAAGGAAGAAAGCGAGAAAGCACAAGCTTATATTATATAATATAATATCTTATATTCCACCTGACTGGGAGCACATCACGTACCTCGTTCTGGCATCCAACTCCTGTCTCAAAGTTCACAGGCTGCAAGAGAACCTCAACAGCCAGCCCAACCCCTTGGGGCTCCACAGGGCCCTACCAGCTGTGCTCAACCTCACCAGGTTCAGAGGGACCCGCTTTCAGCAAACTCAAGTCATTGGTCGAGTAGAGAAAGACTAGGAGATCCTGGGACCCGGCCACCGTGCTGGTTCCTGGTGGGCTATCCATGTCCGCAGAGGGGCTCTCCACCCGCGGCAGGGCTGCTCCCGCAGCTGTGCAACACAGCAGTGGAGAAAACAGTACCATTTTTCTGCTTTTCCCCACCCCAGGGAATAGCCACGAACTGGCCGTCTCAAAAGACTCCTTGGTACAACCACCCAAAGGGCAGGTCCCACTTCAGAGCCATCACTGCAGCCTCTCTAAACTCAAAACATTGATCACTACACATCCCAGGTAAAATTTCATAATCTAAACAGCACCTGGCTTTAACAAAAAATAAACAGCAGGCAATTAGAAAAGCCATTTACTTCCCACATCAGGCAGGTGCCACACCACAGCCCCAAACCACCGGCTCTACCCCGCTCCCCAGTCCACATGGCTCCTCGCAAAAGGAAAGACCTGTGAAATTGCAATTTTGGATCCTAGAGAGGCTTTTTTGTGAACGAGCCCTCCTGTTGAGAACATTCACCCCAAATTTGTCAAGAGCTTTCTGCTGTTAATTGAAGGAAGCAGAAATCTGTTTGCTGAAGCTCCATGAGCAGAAAAAATGCCAGATAAATTATTCATTGTGAATTACTCACTTGGCTCCTGTTAAGAAACTACTTTTTTCCACTAAGCTTGCATCAGATTAATTCCTTATTTATTTCATTTATTTAGATGTCTTAAGCCAGCAAAGGGATATGGATACTAGAGATGCAGAATGAAGAAGGTTTTTAAATAGATTGTACATCTAATCTGCAGGTGACCACTACCTGAGCAAATTAACCAAACCACTCAGTTCCAGGGCAGTGCAGAAGCCTGCGTTTCCAGAAACAGCAATCTTGAGCAACTTTATTATCACTGCAATTACCTGCTAGTGGATTAACAAGTGACTCTGACTTCATTACATTAGCTTGATATTAAATAAGAAGTTTCAATTTAATAGGCATACTAATTGGTCAAAGTTATAGGAACCGTAAGGGCATGGTATCAGAAGTACCGACACACGGTTAATAACGCGTGCGTAAAACTACCTGCTACCGAGGAGGCTGGGGGCTCTGCACCAGCCTGACATCCCACCCACCGCCTCTGTTTTAGTCTGATTTACCTTCGAGCAGGGAATACAGCTTTATCCCCCGGGACACGGTTCCCAGGCTTCACATGGCTCTTCGGGAAACACATGGCACCCCATTGCCAGCCCCCACCACGCGCTTCCTCAGGGCTGGCCTTCAGCAGCAACCTCGCAAATAATTCAGCATAACGGACTAGTCATTTCCAAAGAAACATGCTGGAAACATGAAAACAGTTATTCTGAAAATTAAGATAGCAGGGTTTGCTTTCAAAGGTGCATCTGCTTTCAGAGATTAGTTATGCCACCAGAAACCCCCTTTTTTTTTTTTCAAGATTCTCTCAATCTATCAAACTCAGACACTTCTGCCCAAGCTTTTTTTTTTTTTTAATGATTACTAAGCCATTTTATCCACAGAGCTAGGACTTGAGCATTGTTACAATATTCACTTGAGATTCAGAGACTGCTTTTAAGTGGCTGCCCTCCCCGGCAGTAACTCCTCTACCTGCTCTCACCAGTGCAGCTACTCTTGTGAAGAGATTTGCAGCCTGCTGCTCCCATTCCTTTCAGGCATGTGGGGGAGAGAAATTAGCTGTAATTCACTGCCAGGAGAGAGCCAAGGTGCTGTAACATCACCATTATATAAGGAAATCCAATACAAAGACACTATAGTCTGCAGCTGAGGCTGCTATAAATATACCTGTTAACTTGAACATTGCCGACTGACATCTCGGTTGCACGGCGGCTGAGGCTGGTCTGCTGGGGACAAGTGTTATTCCCAAGCGCCAAGAAAAGTTGGCTCTTAAGGCAACAGCAGCTACTCTTCTGCAGCCAGCCAGGTCTTCCATGCATCTCCCCCAAAATGCAAATTTATAGCATGCAGAAACACCTAAGGTATCCTACTTCTGTAGTCTGAAATCTCTCCTTGCTGGTATGTCACAAGCCCTGGGAAGAACGGGGTATTTCTTTTCCTCCAGCTAGAGAGCTGGAGGTTGACCACATTGATGAGGTTGGGCGCAATATAGCTGGTTCAGGCTTCCAGCTCTGCCATGGAAACTTTGTGGGGCTCTAGACAAGTCCCCCAACGCCCTTCATCCTGCCCAGCAGGGGGGCAGCAGGCATCCACAGTTAGTAGCCATGGTGCCACCCAAATTAGGTGGCCAAAAAATGGCTCAGGCTACAAGTGGTCTTTCAAGGCTCACCAAGGCATGTTTTGGGGCAGCCCAGGCCACACCACCCTCACACAGGGCTGTGTGCAAGCCTGCTAGCTCCTTGCTGAAGGATGCCGCTGCCTATTCACACCTCGGTTCTCTCCTGTTTTGGCAGCTAATGAAACAGCCACTCCTGAACTTTAAAACTCTTTATCACTGCTGAAGGTATCCAAGTCACCTGCTCCTTCCTGTCCAGCCACAAACTCAGCTGCACAAAGGGCATCCCCTGCTCCCTAGCATCTCTGGACCACCTTCAAGACAACATTGTTCCCCAGCTCTGACCTTCTTGCCACTTTGGGTGAAGAACAGAAGGAAATAGTTGCCTGGTTGCTTGGGTTTTCATCCAGCTGAGACCATGGGCAGCCTTGCCTCCTGTGCAGCCAGAGGCCACCTCTGAAGCTCAAGTGCTCCCTGGACCCCAGCACTGCCCAAAGTGCTCTGACCCAGTGCTCCCAGCCACCACATGGAAGAGCTGCTCCACTTTGTGCAGTAATTAAATATTTATCAGGCCAGCAAGCAGCATTACAGCTCTGCAGGCAGGGCAGGCAGCTGGGATGTTGGAGAGCAGGGTTCAACACAGCAGCAGTTAGCATTGAATGAGCTGGGTGAGGTAGAAGAGCTCCACCAAGAGAGACAAAGGGCCTCATCCATCCATCTCTCCCTCCCACCCTGCACTTGTGTTCAGAAGAACCTCCCCCAGCAGGTCCAAACCCTACAAAGCTGCAGCCCGAATCACGAGAGGCACAAAGCGGGGGGCATACCCAGGCACCCCAGCTCGCTCCTAGACAGGCCCTGAACCCCATCCTGGTGCTGGATTTCCTTAACCCTGACTGAGCAGCAGCCCCACTGGGAGGATCCCACTGCACACGTGGGAAATGCTGGGGTTTACCAAGATGCCATTTAGATTTGACACGGGGGGGGACCCCACAATTTCTGTGCCCCATAAATGCAAGAGGTCTTCCCCACTCTAGTCTTCATGGTAGCTGCGCCAAGAGGAAAAACCCAGCTTGGGTCCAGTTTGGGCTCAGCCACCACACGCTCACCTGCAGCGGACTCCGGACAGTTGAGCAAACAGCAGCAGCAGAAACACTTGTGTTTTGGCACTTCCAGGCTGAGCACTGGGGTCAGGTGTCTAAAAGTTGGTTTTATGGCTGTTTAGTAGCTGTGGTCCCAATATTGTCCCAGCTCTTTGCCAGTCCTAAAGATCTCAACATTTTTCCAATGTTTATCTCAGCCCCCCAAGCAGATTTCGCTGCCAGTTTAATTGCCAGGACTCAATAGTCTTTTCTGCCCAAGCAATGAGCGCCTTCCCCCAGCACTGCGTGTATAGCTCAAGTAGTATTTGGGGATATTCCTCAAAGAAAAGACTCATATGAATATTAAACATTGTAATTAAGTGCAGTGAAGTTCCTCCAGATTTGCAGAGAAGTAACTGAGGGCTGATTTCTACCCGATAAAATATAAAAGCAGTTTTCCCTCAGATCTCCCAGCTTCCTGTTAAAATCAAGCTGAAATAATACTTTAATGGCTGCACAACATCAGTTGCTTCTCACCCTAATCTCCTGGCGTTCCCATAGAGTTTGCTTTTCCTTGTTCCTTTAATACCAGGAGATTAAGGATGCTGCTTGTACAGCAGCCCGAGCTGTTCAAACCACACGAGACCATACACTCACGTCAGTAAATCATCCCAGTCCAGCAGCAGATTCTGGAGATTTGGCCCATCTCAGCACAGTTTTGGCTGGCGAGGAGGACAGTCTGGCAGCAGTTGTGCTCTGAGCAGCTCCAGCTCTCTGCAATTTCTGGAGCACAACATATTTTTCCACGAGCTCTGGCTGATACACTGGACATTAATTGAATGAGCATTAATTCTTCTCCGAGGACCATCTGCTGAGGACCAGCTTGCAAACTCCTCAGAAACCAGGGCAACAGCACCATCTAGCAGAGCGGCCCAAAAAGTGCTGGAGGGACCCGCTGCCCAGGAAAAGGGGGGCACCGGGGCTGGATGATGGCAAGATAACGACTTTTGGGGCCAGCCAGTGACGGCCTTGCAGACCAGCATCCCCATTTCCATCTTCAGACACCCGACTCTGCCTCAGCATCTGCTGTTTCCTTCCCGACTTCTTCAAAACCTCTTATGCTGCTTGTATGCTAGACCATAATTTTTCATCATCACTCCAGGAGAGGGAAACAGCCTCTGCCTTGTACAGTTTTCTCACCTGGGATGTCATTATGTCACACAGCAGATGTCATTACCATGGAACCACACCACGCACTTGCTTGTGGCATAACCTTGGTTTCAAAGAAAGACCCCAAGCTTCCTGGAGTGGAGTGTTCTTTAGAAAAACAATCCAGATCTGGTGTCCCTGATAAGTGAAGTTGGGAGCACAGGGTGGAAATAGCCCAGGGAGTTGCATATGAGCTAAGAGGAGGAAAGAAATCTTCTCACCAGAACCTTCTGCATGGCAGGGAACAAAGTGCTTGCAGCCAGGCTAGAGTTTCAGAGGGAATCCTTTGGAAAAATCTTGTTTTCTGAACTTTTTTCTCTCATTTTTCTCAAAAGGGAACCCCCTTCCCCCTCAACCTCATATAAGACCCCAAGCTAACATTTACTACATCAATTACCAGGAGCTATTATTATACAGACCACAATTATCAGGAGCATGTCAATCCTAGTAGTCCATTTTACTCTCCTGTAAAGTGACTTGAAGCTGGCTTCCTCACACCATCCAGTTTTATGGTATGGCCCAGTATCAGAAACTGGAAGAACAGCCCTGCCAACAAGTAACTTGCACCATGTAGTGGAGACATGAGGAAGGCTGCTGGATCATACAACCAAAAATAGTTTTTGCCTCTCTCCTTGACAGAGCAACACATCCCCAAGGATGGGAAGGGGGTATATTGGAGAGTTATCCACATTTATTAAGAGGAAGCTGCTTCAAGCAAGAAATTTCTTTTTTTGGTCCAGTCTATGTGTTTGCATGGTTTGTGCTCATGGACAACTACAAACTTCAATGTTAATTTTCCTGCAGTATCTCACTGAATGGAAAATTGATTCCAATATCTAAAGCTCTGCACAAGACAAACTGTGAGAAACTGTATCTCAGTATTTTAATGAATGGAAATTTATACTTGCCAATCTGTTTTGTCTGTTTGGTTTTTACTCCCCATGCAGGGAAAATAATGGCTTTCTCACATCAGGCAAACATCAAGTGCTCTTCAGTCCCTTGTAATTCCTTTTCCAATATTGCTCACACTCACGAGATGAAATCTTTGTTGATTTTATGCTGAAACAAACTGGTAATCACTTAAACAGACTTCCATATTTTATAGGACTAGGCAATTCCTCTATTGCACAAGTCTGGGATGCAGCTACAGAATTTATTTTAAGAAAATATTAAGCTCCAGTTTTGATCAAATCCCATCACAACCCTAGAAAGGATGCTCCCCGTGTTAATTACCCTCACAGCATGATACATGCCTCCTCTGCCTAGTTGAAATTACTGGTTTCAAGCTTTGTCTTTTAGTGATACTTCTGATTTTTATGATGCATTCTCCCCATTAGAAGTTATGCCTTCCTGGGAAGATTATAACCAGTTCCATCCATCTCTTTCTTTCGGAAAGACTGAACACACTTTCTCCTAATGGAGCACAAACCAATTTTATCAGGGCTCTTGGTCCCTTCCTGGCTTGCTGGCACCTTTAGGAGATGCAGATGCAAGAGGGTGCAGTGTTCCTGTAACAGCCTTGGCCGATTTGTTTGAGTCCCATGACCTGTTCAAGTCTTGTTCTCATGGTGGCACCACCAAATAGGGCACCCACTCAGATCAACAAGCCTGGTAAGAAAGCGAATTTCTTTTTCCCAAAGCATCCCAAGATTCATGATTTGGAAAGATAAGTCAAGTTCTAAAGAGGCAATTTGAACAAGACTCAAAATATTTCAGAAAAAAAACATTGAAATCTTTCTTTTTTTAAAACCTTTCATCCTAAATAAAACATCTCGGAAGCCATCAAAGGGATATGCTTTGTCCTGGTCCCTAGAGCAAGACAAACACAATTTGTTCCAAGTCATCTCAACACAAAATTGCATTTCCCTAACCTTCAGTGCCTTTACTCCAGGAGCCATAGCTGCAGCTCCTCATCTGAACAGGCTCAACAGCCAAGCTCTCCCATTAGGTACCACAGGCACTGGACACTCTGGGGTCCCACGCAGTTCAAGCAGGTCAAAGGACCATTAGCCACCCTGGTCTGTGGGCCAGACTCTCCCATCTGTCAGCAGCAAAATCACCTGTAAAGGCAACTCAGACATCCCTTCTCCACACCACCACCTTTTCCACATCTTACATCAGCATCGCACCACCACGGAAAACCCACAGGTCTGTAGCAGCTGAGCTGGTATTTGTTCATCTCCTCTTTGCATTTTCCTCTGCTCTGAGGATGACATTTCACCTGAGGCTGGTTTTACTGAACATTGAAACTCACAATTTGTGGAGGAGCCTTTCCCACAACAGGAGTCCCCCCCTCAGGGAAACTAGATAATTTCCAATAATCAGTCTGGGACAAAAAAATCAGAATAAAATGATTCCAACAAAAATCTAATTGAGTCTTAATGACTTTAAACATCAGGTCTACAAAATCTCTGTCTTGGGGCTGGAAAAGCAGCAGACTGCATGATGTCAAGTCAAACTATGCCTTTCCCTTGCTGCCCATTCTATGTCATACATTCCCCACAGCCCTGTTGCAATACAGAACTTCCCTTCTGCTTGCTGACACCACCACGCTAAGAAATGCTGCCATTTGGGTCAGATTATGGCTGGATGTTTTAATCCAGGGTCACTTAGCTCTATGGTCACTGTGAAGAACATGTATTTTCATAACTGGTTAGGGGGTGTTTAGACTAGATATCAGGAAAAAATGTCTTTACTGAGAGAGTGGTCAAGCATTGGAACAGGCTGCCCAGGGAGGTGGTGGAGTCACCATCACCGTAAACATTCAAAAAACATGTGGACATGGTGCTGGTGGGTTGAGGGTGGGACTTTATGATCTTAAAGGTCTTTTCCAACCTTAATGATTCTGTGATTCTAGCTGGTAAAGGTAACATGAACACCTAGTTTAAGACGAGGGAAGGAAACACTCCTACCGCTACACTGCCCGTATAGCGGCGCACACCAGTGCGGTAACTGTTACAGCAGCAGTCAGTAAATCGGAGATCACCCATCACTGGAGGGTAGAAGGGGTCATGCTTCAGCACAGATGATCTTGGTTGAGGAAGGGACACTCAAGACCACCCACACCCCAGCACAGGATTCAATACAGCTTACTGTGGCAAGCAGTTGTGGACACAAGATATACAATTCTCTCACCCCTTCTCCATTTCAGGGACCCTCTCAGGATCAACCCACACCTTCCTTCCCAGCTGCCACCTTCCCTGGTCAGAACTGCTGCCATGATACATATCTGCCACAGCTCTGCTCACAACTATTTTGGGGATTTTTATTTCAGCTCAAGAATAAATTTATTCTTGCACAGCTATTTCAAGCCTGTCTACATGATTTTCAAGAGAGACCATTTTTATGTTTAAGCAGATTGCATCTGCTCTGGTGGAAGTACTAGGTTACTAGAAATAGTAACCTAGAAATAGGAGATTAAAACTGGGGTTCACACACAGATTTCCACCAGTTTGCCACAAAGATCATATGGCAGATAAGTCCCAGCAGCTCTTAGAACAGCAACAGAAGAGCCTGCACACAAGAAGTTTTGCAGAGATGACCCAGAAATTATTTTTCATCTGTAGATCTGTTCCCTACATAGTGATCCTTGACCTGCCCTGGGGTCTCAAGCCCTTTCTACCTGCAGACGCCCTTCTCCCATAGAAAGGGAAGCCATAAGGCTTCACCTCTTCAGGCACCTTTCCCTTTCCATGCAAGTACATTGGGGGACTAGAAAAGAATTAAAAGACAACCTTGAGGTTTGGCATGCAGTCTTCTTTCTCTCCTTTCCCAAGGAGAAAAGCCACCAGACCTACAACAGTCATTTGAGCTGCCTGGTCTCAGAAATCACCTGAAAACCAGGCTCCAGACATTAACATTTTCTGTATTAGCAAAATGAACTCAGGCTGAGATTAATTAGCTTAGAAATCCATGCTTGGTGCAAGCAAGATCAGGACCAGAGCAAGAAGCTTTAAGGCTGCCCAAGACACAGATGATCTTGATAACAGATGCTCACACAGGAAACTTGTGACTCTGCCACAAAACCCCACATTTCTTCAGGATAAACTCTTCTGGGCAGCACACTGAAGTCCTATTCCCACAGGATACAGGCATACTCAACTTATCCAGAAGAGCCAAGCTGTCTCCACAGCACATAAAAAAAATCCAGCAAGACCCCAATAGGAGATGATGGAAGATGACTACAAGGAGCTGTCAAGTGCCCAGCAGAAGTCTTTCATGCAAAAAAAAAAAAAAATTGGTTAAAGATCAACCATCCTTCTCCTTTCTCATGTCAGAAACCACTCATGCATTACACTGACTGGTATTGACATTTCACTCTGCTTGTATCTCGCATTAGAGCAGCACATTTAAGCTTCCGTAGGCAAGGTGGCATTCACACCACCATTAGAAGTTCCCTCTGCCCCTTCCCCTGGGGCAAGGGGCTTTCAGCCTTGCTCTAAATACTTGCTCAGGGATAAAAGTTGAGAGGAGTTGGGGGGGGGGAAGTTCACAAGTATTTTCCTCAATATAAATTTGACCATTTCCTCTGGTAAAAATCTGAACTACAGAAGCTTCTCAGGCGTTTCAGGAGTTTTATTGCAGTTTATGCATTGCAGATCCAATTCCAATGAGCTCAGCAATCAGCTTCAGATTTTGTGTTATTTTGGAAGTAATTCAGAGGAATTCAACTGCTGAGATAACAAGATGTAAACAGGAGAAAAAGGTGAAGTGGAGGTTAGCCCATCAAGCTGAAGAGTCTCCAGTGACAGTTGTCTCTCTTTAAATGAGCAAAACCAGCCAAGTGGACCAATATCAAACACCTGCATGTAGAGGAAGCTCTCCCTAACCAGAATGCAACCAGTGATCAATTTATGCCCTCCAGCTAAAGGGTTTGTCTTGTTTAAACTTACAGATTTCCTACATTACCTACCCTGCGTAAAGTAACTCGGGGAAACTCTCCTTTGCTACACAAACATATGACTTCATCTGAACCCTCCCCACCACTTTCCACACTTTCCATTACAATCCGGTTACAGACCAGGAGCATCCATAATGCTCCCATCATTTCTCAATTCCCAGTCACTCTATACTGTCCACATGGAGCCATAGGCTTAGACCCCACATGGTTTGGTTAATTCTTTCATGAAGCTCATAATCCATTGGCCACATATTTCATCAATGCCCTTTACCTTCTCTTACATGTCAGAGATCTGAACCTGTTCCCACATTCTTTACCATTTACCCCACTTCCCCCTCTTTTATGCACTTCCCTAACAATATTGACATAGAGTTGCCATTAAGCTCAAGGTTTTCAGTGCACTCAGTAGGATGCTCTTCCTCAGTTCAGTTTCTTTCCCCCCAATACTTCTCATTTAATTTCTATTCACTTAGATCCACAGTGATTTAAAGCTTTGGGTAACTCAGCCTTTAACAGTCCCAAAATTATGCATCAGTGGTCAATGCCATTTTCTTTCCTGCACAAAGGAAGCATTGACATAAACGGAGCAGTTGATCTGATAGATTTCCAACCTCTTTGTCTATTGAAATGAGGTCAATATTCAATTATCCAGAGTTTGGTACACAGTTTCTGCATTAGGAAAGCATCATATTTCAAGATTTCTAAGGAAGCTTTGTAACTGAGGGCCTGAGAGGTCTAGTAAGTGTTCCCAGGTTTAAGTGCCATGAGAAAACTCAGATTAAATTCCTGTTTCAGAGACCAAGAGCTCACCCAGTCAGCTTGCCCCACAGCCGACTCATGGATCTCTATCAGTTACCCCATTCTGGGGTTAACTAAAACCGATTAAGATTTTCTGTTCAAGAAAACCTTCTGACATGCCACAATTTTTGATGAGCCTATAACACTATAGGAGAAAATCATGTCTCAAAATATCCTTACTCCCCATCTAATCCCCAAGGATAAGTCATAGTCACTGCATTGACTACTCCCCTGCCACATAACCCACCTCACCAACGACCCACCACCTCTCACACCGACTGCATTGGTTTTCTTTCAGATGTGAACATGCCCAGTCCCTCTTAGTAGCCACACCACAAGCCAGTATTTATGAGAAGGCAAATTTTAAGCACATGGCTTTCATGCTGCTCTGGGTTCAGCTCGGTTTTGTCCCCAGGACCTTGAAGCTACCTTCTCCATTGGGGCAGTGTGTAGACCACACTATTTTCAGGTTGCTAGTTGGGAAACAAGTGAAGCGCTGCCCATCAGCCTGCTGCAACCCCGCCTTACCAAAAAACCCAGATATTGTTATTCTCACAGATCACTCACTGCTTCAGTTCACCACCAGCACAGTTACCTTCCTCCCCCCTCTCCCGAAAACAGCCGGAGCTGAGCTGAAACAGGCTCCCAGGCCATCACCGTCCCCCCCAGCCCTGCTGTTTTCTGCAGCTCTTTTCCTCCAAGTGCTTTTTGCAATTATGTTCTGCCAAACAATTACTCAGCAGCTATTTATCTCTTCCATACTTCCACTCAAGGATAGAAAACTTTCAGAGATACTCTGCAGTTTTGTGCTTATCAGGAAAAAGATAAACTTTCCATGCAATAGGCAGAAGGAGTATGTTGAAAGATACTGGAGAATTGCTTGTGCTAACTTGTGTGGGCCAGATCCTCAGCTCCTACACAGAGCTACGTGAGGTGACAACGGATGAGGACCTTGCCCCTGCCCAGCAGTTTCCCCAGATGAATAATCTTTTTTTGGACGGGTCATGTAGAATTAGATTGTATATCATCGCTTTCATTATCAATAATATTTACAGGAAGGATAAGCAAAAGGATTTTTTTTTTGTGCAGGCCACTAGATTTCCAGTAAGAGCTGGTAATGCCTCAGTAGCCAGGCCCGTGCTCTGACTCACCCCTCACACATTCATCCAACTCCAGAACAAACCCGGAGAGCCCAGGGAGAACAGCAGGCTACAAAACTAGCACGCAAGGAAATTCAAGCCTGAAGATAGCGCATTAAAAGGGGAAAAGAGTCAATAAGCATCTGTTACAGTCACATTTGCACCCACATAAGGCAGGACCAACTCCACCAAAGCCGGTGAGCCCAACTGTTCTCTGCCGGAAACACAAATATTCATTTGTGGATATAAATAGAAGGACATTGAGGTGCTGGAGCGTGTCCAGAGAAGGGCAACGAAGCTGGGGAGGGGTCTGGAGCACAAGTCATATGAGGAGCGGCTGAGGGAACTGGGGGTGTTCAGTCTGGAGAAGAGGAGGCTGAGGGGAGCCCTCATCGCTCTCTACAGCTACCTGGAAGGGGGTTGTGGTGAGGTGGGTGTTGGTCTCTTCTCCCAAGTAACTAGTGATAGGACGAGAGGAAATGGCTTCAAGTTGCACCAGGGGAGGGTTAGATTGGATATTAGGAAAAATTTCTTCACTGAGAGGGTGGGCAGGCATTGGAACAGGCTGCCCAGGGAGGTGGTGGAGTCACCATCTCTGGAAGTGTTCAAGAAACGTGTGGATGTGGCGCTTCAGGACATGGTCTAGGGGACATGGTGGCGCTGGATTAATGGTTGGACTTGATGATCTTGAAGGTCCTTTCCAACCTAGTGATTCTGTGATTTAGACTCATACAACCCAGACTCAAGTTGTTAATCCTTCTCCTGCAGCGAGAGCATAAGGTAAGAGAAGAAGCAGAAGAGAGAAACCACAGCCCCAGCAAAACTCTTCACTCTTACCTTGCAGCCAGGCAGCAGCTCCTCCCTGACCTGGGAAGGAAACCAAAACCCCCACAGCCTTCCAGAGCTCAAGAACAGCAGACAAGCTGGCCACTCTTATTAAATACACTGACTTAATTAAGCTCATGTGTGCTGAGTTTGGCCTTGCCCTCACTCCCCCGGCACCACACGGGATCAGCTCGTTAGAAGCAACCAGGTCAAGCTGGTGGCCAAGGAGGAGCCCAATTCCAAAATAGGCTGTCAGGTCACCCTTGTTAAACACCACTTCCCTGAAACAGCTGGTGTTCTCCATCCCCAGAGTAGATTTTTCTCAGAGAATTTTTGCTATGAGAATTTTGATACACACACCAAAAAAAGCATACGAGAGCTTTTTAAACTTTTTTTAATGGTGCGTTTTGAGTTCTTCCTCTGCTCCCTATTTCAGAGCTGATAGGACATCTACTGACCCTTTCAAACTTCTGTGTCTCATTCCAAAATGCGAGTGGAGAGGTTCATGGGGATCCAGATGCTGGAACTCAAGGGACACATGGGGTTATGGCTGCAGCAAGGCAACCGGGCTCCTTTCCCACCAGCTTTCAGGCTGGAAAAAGCAGTTAATGGCTTCTCCTGCCCAGTGTCCAGGAGCCGCTGGGCGAGGAGGGATGGGGGACAAGCTGCACACCTAAAACCACGATGGCTTATAGGAAGGCAGACACCTGCCCATATAGTAAACAAGGGTTTGGGTTACGCTGAGACTGATGGAAATAACGTGACCCAAAGCATGAAAAGCACACGGGAACTGGAGAGAAGACAAATGGAGCTCCACGAAAATTAGGCAGGAAAGTGCTGTCGCACTCCATTATCCGCTAAAAAGCAATGATCACGTATTTGTATTACACTTATTAACGTCTTCTTCACCTCTAAAAAATTGCACCCTGTCCCAAGAGTACTAACAGTGTAATACATGTTTTTGTTGCTAAGTATGATGACTTCTAATTTAGCTTCTTTATTTTACTGAGCGTGGTCTAAATCGCTCTACCAAGTGCTCGCCTGGGCTGTTTTATTGCATGTGCTGTGTATTTAAGCTAGTGGTTATGGATGGAAAAAAAACCACAAAACAGCTTTTCCAGTTCCTTTCAAGTAATTCAATCCCCAGCCCCAAGTTAAATCAATTAGAGCCGCGGTGCCGGGGTTTGTCACACACACTCACGTAACTCCAAGTGGTTTCGTTTCCCTTACATTTGCTGGGGAAATGGGAATTGTCTTCGGAGCGGGCATCGAGAGGAGCTTTACCTTGTCAGGAGTCTGAAATACAAGTCAAGCCACTGCCAAATGTTAAAGCTTTTCCTCTGGCCGATCTCCGTCGCAGCAGTTCCCGTCAAACCGAGGGCTTTTTGCCCTTCATGCTTTCCAGATTTCTCCCCCAGCCGCCAAAGCTGAAATTTGGCGCTGCACTGGGGCAAACAGAGGCGCAACAAGAGCAAAGTGATGCTTCACGCTCGTAAAAATTGGCTTTTTGTTCATTTTTGTATCCCTGCGGTTTGAGACCGCTGACCCACGACTCCCGGGGTGAACGCCGTCCTTCCAAGGGGTCACCGACAAAATAGTTTGAGGATGTGACTCCTACCAGCCCTATAAAGATCCCTGCAGAAAAGGTCTGTTAAATGTTGGTTGTCACATAGCATTTGGGGGAAAACCACGAAAACATTAGCTTCTATAATAAACAACTTTCCAGCACATTTCCATTAACAATTGCTGCTCTGTGGAAGGAGTTATTTAAGTGAAACGGTAAATGAATTCCATGTATAATATACATTTCCATTAAATATTGCTGCATCACACGAGCAGTTTTAAGCAAAAGAGTAAGTAAACATTCTCTCTGTGCGTATAATACATTTCCATTAAGTACGTCTGTAAGGTAGAGATTTTTAGGATGATTATAGTGATTTTTCCTTCATAAAAGCTCCATAAGCATTTTTAATCCATTACAGCGTGCGAAAGGGCATATTCACGTTTACGGTAATCCTGAATTTTGCTTTGCGAGGGGCTCCGCCTTTGGGGAGAAAAGGCACCAAATGACCCCTTCCCGTCAAAACAGAGCCGAACCCCTCGCGCGGATGCAGGCTCACCCCACTGGCAGCAGCAGGGGGTTATTTTACGCCAGCCAGGTTTATCCGCCTCCCAGTCAGGCTCGTGCAAAGCGTCCCAGCTCCGCTGCCAGCATCTGCTGACGGGCTTTTAGGAAGATGTCTGTGGGAAGCAGGAATTTGGCCCATTATATACATTTTTGGATGTTTTCCCAGGGCAATGAGTCGCACAGTTTGTCTGTCAGATCCGTCCTCCCCCTCCCCGGTGCTTCTCTCCTTCCCTCGCCACCGAGCTGGGAGGTTTGGGTGGGTTCAGGCGAGCACCCAGCCTACGGTGCTAAATTTAACGGTAGTATTTACTCCGAACGCCTTTTTTTATTCATTTAAATGAACGTGGTTCAAACTACACCACCTCGGTGCTTGCGCGCACTACCTGCGGGTCCTGAATTTAACAGGGACCTTGTGCTATTGGAATAAATAAAATACGAGAATTGCTGTTACCGTTACGTACGAAAATACGCGTTGTGGAACGCACGGCGGGCTCCCAGGCTGCGATTACCTCTGCTTTCTTTGCCTTTTAGTGATATCGTGTGGAGCTACCGCAGGACCTCCTTTGTTTATGGGAATTATAATTTTTTACTGGCTCTGGGAATACCCTAAAGCATTAAAAACAGGTACCTCGTTATTTTGCACTTCTGAATAATCTGTAGGTGCTCGCTGCGGCAGGGTCGGTCCGTCTGGACGGCAGCCCGCGGCCCCGACCCCCAGGACCAGGCACCAGAGAGATGCTGGCGGCCAAATGGGCGCCCGGCTGTGAATGGGTGTTCTATTGCTGTGTAAGTTGGGATGTTTTTCAGGGATGAACGGATATCCTAGTTACAGGCTACGAAAAATCCGCAGTGTTGCTGAGTCCTCTCAAAATATTTGCGCATCTATAGCCTGGAGAGAGACCAAGCCTTGCCGTGCTTCTCACAGGGATTTTTGTTTCTGATGCCCTGTACCGTGCCCAGCACTCAGCTCACGGAGGTTTTTAAGCTCTGTCTACCCCGGCAAGCTGAGCTGAGCAATATTCTGTGCTTTTGCTTATCAGAGCCTCCAGCACAAATCCTCCAGGGTGCCTCAGCCGTGCTTTTCCCACAGCCCAACCTCCGCCTTCCGACGCGGGCTTGGAGAGAACCCAGCAGCTCAAAGGAAAACAGATCAAAACCCTGAGAGCCTTCACCTTCTGCCATGCCAAAACTTCACAGAGCCATGAATTCCTCATCAACGGGGGAAAATACAAAGCTTTTGCTTGAAAACCAGATTTGGGTTGGTGGCAAAATTAATCTAACGCGAGCCTTTCTTAGAAAAGCAAAAATTAGGTTAGTTTAGCACCAGCTTTGTGGTTTCAGCCTGAGGGCGGTTGCAGAAGAACCGTGCTTTCTGGAAGATATCCCTAACGAGCTCGGCCTGATTGCCCTCCATGCTAGGCATGGTTCTTCCAGAAAGAACCAATTTTAATCCATGGGAATGACGCGTGGGTCACACGCCGCGCTACGGCCTCCTCCGCTGCCAAGCCTCGGGCTTCGCTATCGGCATAACTTTGTTGAAGGCAAAAAACGCCTTTGCGTTCCATCTCCAGCCAGTACTTTAATACAACTCATTTCTCCCGAGGACTTCTTGGCAAGGCGCTAATACATAGGTGCTGCGTCCGACGTGCTGGCCGCCGGCTGCTGAAGAAAGGGCAAGAAGAAATTGGGCCAAAGCAAAACTCATTATTCTCAGGGTTTTTTTGAAAAGCCCGACCTATGGAAACCTTCTTGCTACCTTCCTAATGTGGTCAGGGTATTTATGCAGTAAGAAAATACTCAAAACATACCTACTCAAGGGTGTATATGCAGTAGTATTATTTTATAATTTAACAAATGCTTGGTGCCACCAGGAAAAGATTTCACAACTGCCTTTCTCTCCTTCATTATTATGGGAAGCGTAACCTCAGCCCTCTCCAGAACCACTACAGACAGTAATTATTTCAGAAGGAGAAGTGACTGTTAGGTACCAACAGCTGGTGGGGTGGAGGACAGGGAGGAGAGGGCGCGCACGTGTCCGTGCCCTCGCATTCATTTGGGAAGATGGAGGGGAAAAGCCATGGCTCAGAGGAACTGCGCCGGGGATGTCTGTGTGTGTTTGCACTCATTCTTCACGTTTGTTAAAACAATAGAGAAAGGTTTCCCTTTGGAAAAAGTTTGTACCTCCCATTGTCTTTATTTTTTTGCAAATTCGCTTTTGTTCCTGGAAGAGGAGCAAATGATGGAGTGCTCTGTCAAAACTCGATGAATTGCTGGTTCCCTTTCTTTTCATTTGAAAACTTAAACTACCTTTTTTTTTTTTTAACCTCCCTCTGCTCCTTTTCCAAATCAAATAAACCAAAGAATTGCACGCATCTATAACCTTTGCTTCTGCTGTCACCGACAGCCAATAACACATTTCTGTGCAGCAAAACAAAAGGCTCCCAGTTACAGCAAGAAGACAGAAAAATCTTCCCTGTCTCCGCTCAAGAGCCTCAGCATCGTCCCTGAGCAACGCCCCAGCCAGCAGCTTAAACATAAAGCACATTCAAAGGGGATTAAAACTGAATAAAGGTGTGGGCTTAAGAGCCTGTTAAGGGTTGAGTAGGCAACGGAATGCTCCTGGTCTATTAAATTCCTGTCCTGACACTGTGCAAATGTCACCAGCCGGTTGCATCGCACAAGGCAGCTGGGTGCAGGTGAGTAACCCTACCAGAGGGCAGAGGTGAAGAAACCCAAAATGTGCCTGGGTAGGTTAGAGGGGGGAGTGCAGAGGCTGGGGACACCCCGCTCCGTTGCTCAGCAATTCAGCCCCGAAGGGGTGTCTTGGAGGGACAAGATGCATGGCACCTCCCTGGGCGAGCAAAGGGTGATGCCACACAACCCCGCGGCTTCCTCCTCCACCCCCGTTGCCCCCTGTTCTTCCCCCAAAATAGCCGTTCGGCGCAGACACGTGCACGCTGCGCCCAGGCTTGGAGGGAGCAGCTGCCGCCGATGAGCTCACCTATATTTATGCAAATCGCAATAATTACCTTTTGATAGCACTTGCCAATGAGTCTGATTAGATGGCATGCGGGGTGATGAGTCCCAGCCCTCGCGGCGGTGCCAGGAGCAGTCCCCGTGCCTGCCAGGGACCTGCTGCCGCCTGCCCAAGGTGGCCTGAGACCACGGGCTGCCTTGGGAAGAGCACGAGAAGCCAGCGCACGGCTGCCTACCACCCCCCACCTAGCCCCTAGTAAATGCAAAGAGCGCTCGTTGGGTACAAACAGGGCTACTTGTGTTATTTCTGTCGGATTTGTCCATTCTGGGACCCCAAGAGTCATGCCAGGCTGCGTGGGACTTCAGGCTGTGTCTTCAGGAGCTGCTCAGGATGGTTAGTCCAGCCTGTTGCTGGCTAGTAGTACTTGGGTTGCTTTGAAAGTAGAGAAAAGGCTTGTTTTTCTGGACTGCAAAGTGCTGCATGTTGTATCAGCTCCATACCAGGGTGTAACTATTCCAGCAGGGTCCCACCAGGAGAGGCTTCTTTGTTTCCTACAGCTTTCAGGGCTGATCTTCATCGCCCTTCAGCTGTACCGTGGCTACGAGATGCACAGCCCAGCAAGCTCCTATTTCCCACTCACTTCACCACCAGAAGAGATGGAGTATCTGTTGAGGACATGGGAGATGGTCTCCACCACAGGGACCTGGAGAAACAGTGCGGCCAGTGCGGAGAAGGGCCATCTCCCAAAGGCACCTGACCTGGGCTTGAGCATCCGAGAGATGGACGGAGAATCACGACGTTGGAGGACAATGCTTCGGTCTGGGCTACGCATTTCTCAATGAGAGTCACTGAGTTTTGTTTGGTTTTCCCAGTATTGTACATAATAAGGCCCCGGCTGCTGTTGAAGGGAGTAAAAACTCCTATGCTTACAGTTACAGCCAAGGAAACTAATATTTTGTGTGATCTTTTAGGCAAAACATGGCTTTGGGAAGAAAATGGAAATTTTCATAGCATTGCCTTAGAAATTTCCAAGGTTTCAAATTAAAAAAAGAAAAAAAGAAACATTTAGCTGGATATTCCACAAATATGTGATTCCTTAGATTCTTTTCTGCTGAAACCAGAAAAAAGCATTGAGGTTGGTCTTTCCAAACCAAATTTGCTCTGGGTAGAAGTGTCCAGAGAGAGAATTTCAATGGGAAACTCCACGGAGCAATTTTCCTTTTTCACGTGAAGGTGATGACATTTTCACCAGGCTTAATCCTGTGTTATGATGGATTGCACAGGAGTGTGTACAAAGGTCCACGAGACGACGTGGGCTTTGCTTTCTGCCTTTCCCCAGCAACGGACTCAGATAAAGGCTCTTGGCCAACAGCTGCCTAAATAACGTAGCAGGTTCAAACCTCCTTTTGGCTACTGGCAGCCTCACGGTACCCATCCCCAACACCTTGCACGCAGCTGTAACACTTCTCCAGTTTATAGCTGGGATTTCCAGACCTAAGGTTTAGGTGTTATCTCCCCATCTTGGCAAGATTAGAAGAAGTAAACCCCCACAGAATTGCTAAATATCCATTTAATTGCTAACGATTACATATTTGTGCAGCCTGCCTCCTTGAAGCTTGTCTCTCCTGTCCTGGGGTGGGCTTGTGGAAGCTGACCATGGTTTGCACCATATTACGTATACATCTCCTCAACTTCAACACACCCAATATTGCAAGAGATGGAGATTTGTTCTCTTAGAAGTCAACGATTAATTCTAACGAAGTCAAATTAATTCTCCTGTGCAGTGAAACATAACTGCCACCCAGAAACTAACGCCATGGATACGTTCAGCACCATTTAATTATATCATGTGAAGATAATTAGGAGGCTTGCTCTTACACTGGCCCATGGAGCAGGGATGCTCCAGTGCAGGGCGTGATGCCAGACCGCGGTACCCACCACACTGGGGACATATGGCAATTCATAAACCGTTTGTGTCATGCCTTTTGCCACGTCCGGCCCCTTTGCAACTGGAGAAAGATGCTGGAATGGCTTTTTAAAGCAGTCCGTGAACAAAGGCATGAGAGATCCACCGTGCGGGAGTCCCTCAGTGGCCAATTGCCCAAGACCCAGTTCCCACCAGCAAATTGCCAGGATGCAAAATCAGTCCAGGGCAGGTATTTTTAGGCCCCCATCACATGGCAGCCAGCAGACAGCATCGCGTAAGGCTATTTATAATAGAACCCAGACATGACTTGCAGTAAGTTACATCATGTTTCTATGCCTGCCTTACGCTATCTGAAAGGGAGCTGATACCCCGCAGCAGCAGCGGGAACCATCACCCGTTGCTATTTACATAAGCTTTGGGAGATCCGCAGGTAGAAGCTGCTGTTGAAGTGAAAAATTCAAACCTCCACAGAAAGTAAGTAGCGTTGAGCCTTTACAAATAGCCTGCGATGCAGGGAAACTCGGGGAAAGTCTCTGCAACTTGAAAGTGCATTTATTTTTGTAAGCGTGCAAGAAGATGATAAATTATTTCTTTTGATCGTTTTCACTTCCGTGCTTACAGCTGTAAAAAACATGCTGAAGGCTCCCTCTTTTTTTTCCCCTCTGAATCTATTGGTGAGTGAAAAAACCTACAGCACAAAGCCAAGCGTTTTGGATAAAAGCAGGCGTTGGAGCACTGCTCAGCCCTTAGCAGGAGGGCTAGGATTTATTTCACTGCTTCCTTGCGTTAACAAATTACCCGGAACACCTCTTCAAATCCTCACTAACTCTTTTACAGCCTTTTCTACTTATATGGGAGAAATTCCTTCCCTTATTAATTTGGGACAAAATTTGACTGTTGTTCCCAGCCCGTCTCAGTTGCAACCTCCCAGGTCTTGGTCCTGGCACAGGAGCGGGACATTCAGTCCTTTCACCTCCTTACTAGGTAGGAAAGATTTGCCTTTTCCCCATTATTATTATTATTATTATTATTATT